>NC_086449.1:258678646-258978646 GCF_028390025.1 Pseudophryne corroboree
TGTTATAATGGTATAAATGTTCGTAAAACGTTGCATCTACCAATAACATCCAGTAGTGGTTCACATAAGAGCAAGTGTACAGATATTTATTTCACGAACTCCTCATTCTAAGATTGTAGACTGGATAACCCAACGCATTTCTACTCTCACAGAGACTTCATCAGGGGTATATCTCATTTGAGTAGTTAACATCAAAAATCAGTAGATACGATTGCTCTAGAGCAGTAGTTCTCAAACTCGGTCCTCAGGACCCCACACGGTCCATGTTATCCATGTCACCAAGCAGCTGCACATTTTATCACCAACTGTCACATTTAAAAAATGTATAGGTGACCTGCAAAACATGAACTGTGTGGGGTCCTGAGGACCTAGTTTGAGAACCTGTGCTCTAGAGCATTACATCGGTTAAAAATGAATCACTCAATATGAACTCATAGCCGAAAATGCCTGGTCTTGTGATACTAGTACACATAGCACAGGATATTTGTGGTACAATACCATAAAGTCCATCTATTGAATCTGACTCCCTGAGTATCGCATGCCGATTTCTGAAATTGATCAGGTTGGAAATTACAGGAATCATCTGTCGATTCTATAAATATCACATGATTATCTTCCAGGACTGGCCAGGCATTTTTGGCTATGAGTTCATATTGGGTGATGTTGTTTGCGGTGCATATACGCATGTACAGTCTATTGCTGATCGCCCACTGTGTGAAAAAAACACACAGCAGCTATCAGATCTGAATCACCTCCAATGTTTCTAATGCAGAGGATGATTGTAACGACATAAAACAAGGATATATTCAAGCCAAGAAATTAAAATGTAATGAAGGCTGGCTATCCCTTTAAGATATTATGTTGCAAACTGTCTACCGTGCAAACATTAATAACATACAATTATGCTGTAGACGCGATGGACTATTTTTAATCTGTTGCTAAGATAATGGATGAAAACATCACATCACCTTTAAACAAAACTTTCTTAAGAACCCTGAACAATCATTCTTTGTACAACAACATTGCTGCTATGATTGTGCCAGACAAGAATATAGATTTTTTTTTTAATTATTTTCCTTACTTTTTTCTGGCAGAAACAGCAATTAGCGCAGTCTCCTTGCTGCCTCCATAAATTATCATATTTTCCGGCTCCTTGCTGTTAGCATGTAAACCATCACTGGTCCTTCTGTCTGTGCGCAACCCAACAACCTTAAATTATTAATACAACCAGCGGGCTAGTGAAAAGATCTTCAGTCATGTGGGCAAATCAAGAAGTTGGAGCTAAATCTAAGCGATGCAAGCACTTACAGAGCACACACAGCACAGATACTGGAGTGTTATATGCCTGACAACTTTATCCTGCCACACACTTTAAAATGTACATAAATTAGCAATTATCCCCATCTGTGCCCAAAAGACTGTATAACACCCTGGTGAGGAAGCATATGAGTCTCTTGTCAGTAATGTGTACCCAAATAAATGTGAATACAAAGGGGGATAGCCATCCCCTAGTTAGATGCACTATATTATTTTAAGGTGAATGATAGTTTCCTTTCTCAATAGACCAAGAACATCATTTGCTAACATTTATATTAAAGAAACTCTTTCTTTAAAATGGTGCATTTAGATTTTCATGTACAACTAATACTCAGAAGGTTTTCTTTTTTTTATGTTTATTCTAAGTTTCGATGACCTGTCACTGTTTTTCCTATGCTAAGAATACCAGTGGCTTAGTATTACCACAGGTTAGCTAATGGGGTTATTTGTAGCCTAGGCAACTGGAATCTGCCAACATGATAGTATAGGGTAGTAGGTATGAGTATTTAACCACTAAACTGACTATTTTTCAAACAAAACTGTCCAGAATTTTTTTTAAATCATGCAATACAGTTTAAAAAGTATATAGAATAATATATTTAAATGTTTTAGTTTAAAAAAATATAGCTAGAAGGGGTTTGCACCCCCCCCCCATACACATTTAGTAGTAAAACAAAATTCCATGTTTTATAAACCAACCTCCCCCCACCCTTCTGTAAAAAGGCTATTTGATTGATGGGAACTACAGCATTACAATAAGAAGTAACAGTTTAAGTGTAACATTAGTCTACTTGATATTCTGCCCAAGCTTACTCATGCTCTGTAGCAGTTTAGTTATACTAAAGAAAGATGGGCCCATGTTCTGAATTTGAACCTCAGACCGTTTTACAGTCTTTCCCAATTACCATTCATGATTCTGCCCCTCCCCATATCTGTCCCACTGCCCCCGTCCCATACGCAGGGCCGACACTAGGATTTTTGTCACCCAGGGCAAGGCATTAATTTGGCGCAAACCCCCCTCCCCCTTTATTTTAGCCAAATTCACTGTTTTTATTGGTTACCCAACCTCTTCCAGCACATTTATTGCCAGGCATTGGTTCTTGATGGCTGCAGGACCCTATGTGCAAGTGTTTCCGACCGGTCTGACCGACACTCAGCTCTGGGCTTACCACACCAACTGGAACAGTGTCCACAGTCTATCAGCTGCCTGCAGGAATCCATCACTGCCTGACCTGGTGGTCCCCGGCAGTCCTCCTTCCAGTGGCGTAATTAGCTAGGGGCAAGCAGGGCACGTACCCAGTATGCTGTGGTAGGCCCAGCAGTGGGGGGGTATCACTGGCCAGGGTATTGTACCCACTCTGTCCACCCACCACCATTGCGCTACACTGCCCAAACACCATTGCACTGCCGAGCAAGAGCTGCTGCCTGGAGCACCAGCATCACATTACGACCTCTTCAGTCCCTGCTGTGGTATCTCCCGACGCCTGCTGCCTGGCCTCACCGTCCTCACTGGCTTCCACTCCCAGAACATCATAGCAGGTGGGAAAGGGGGGTGGGGTGGAGAAGAGACACAGAGAGATATAGAATGAAAGGGGGGAGACACAGAGGTTCATAGAATGTAAGGGAGAGAGACACAGAGACATTAAATGAAGAGACGCGCACAAAGAGACACAGAATGAAGTGAGGGAGGCTGTTTGACACAGAGTGAATGGAGGTGGAGACTGATAGACACAGAGTGAAGGGAATGGTGAGCGACACAGGCAGAACATGATGGTGAGGCAGAGAGATGCAGTCAGGGGACGATGTAGCAGAGATGCAGCTGGGAAATGATGCTGTGGGTGAGAGAGATGAAGGGGGAGATGATAGTGTGGCTAAGAGATGACTCATGGGGCAGATAATGGTGTTTTGAGAAATGACACAAGGGTGAGATGATAGTGTGCTGAGAGATGATGCAGGGGTGAGATGACTGTGTGCTGAAAGATGATGCAGGTGGAGATGACACAGAGAGGATATGATGTGGCTGAGAGACGCAGGGGAGGGATGGTGTGGCTGAGTGTAGCGCCCTATAAATAAATGTATGGAGGGTGAGGTTAATTAGGGGAATATGTATAAATATATTAAATGTATATATTTATGTAATGTGGATATGCATGATACTGCTGGTAATTCAATACTATATATAAGGAGAATATATATACTCTGAGCGTGTGCGGTTTGGAGAGATTCTTCTAGAACGCTCGTGCCGAGAGGGGACCGCGAGCAGGAGAGGACGGTTAGAGCGTGGACCGAGGAGAGCTGGTTTTTCGTGCACGGGGAGGTGACGCATGAGGAAGCGAGGTCTGACAGGAGAGGCGCGGCGGAGAGGAGAGAGACTGACCGGGACGCTGGTCGGACCATCCTCCGGGACAAGGCATATCACGTAGCGGAGGTCCGGAGGAACGAGTGACGCTCCTGCTACTCTGAAGTAGGATAGTGCTCAGCAAAGTCTCCCGCAACGCTGACAAGGGTTGTCCCACGGATGAGCTGGGGGAGGTGATGTGGACAGCCGATAAGGGAGCGTCACACTGAGAGGTACTAATTATCAGCGCACGGTCATAGCACTTGTTAGAGGAGCTCCACACTACTGGATAGAAGGAGGGCACACCCATCTCAGCGTGTCAGTGATAGGAGGAGGTGGGTCAAGGAGGGGCTGATTGCAGGAGGCCATCCTTTATGGACCAGAGACTGCCCCTATTCAAATGTACAGTATTGAGTAAACTGGGGACTTTCTGCCTCTATAATCAGGGGTGACCCTCTGTGGACCTACCCTTAAGTACCCATCGTGATACTCACGGTATGGGGGAGAGTTTATTCATTGCATCACATTTATAGCCCAGGGGCCAGCGCCAGGACATTTATCCTGTCAGGAAATATTGAGTAATTTAAAGAGGACATTCAGAAGGGGCTAGTATCCACATTAAACTATTCGCCTTATAGAGACGGTAGTATGCATTTGAGTCCTCCTGATGACTAGTCATACGCGGTAACAGCCTACAATATAGAGATATATATATCTTGAAAGACATTGGAGTCCTACGCATAGCAGATCAAGAACCTGAATCGCCCCTACTATAGCTGTCAAGGTACTAGGCAATTGAATCGCCATCATTCGTTACTAGCAATCGTGGATGGTGGTGGAGCCAGATAGAGACTGCCCCTGATAGGACACCATAATGGAATGAGTGAAGACAGCTGGAATTGTCGGAGGTGATCCGGACTAAGTTGAGTACTGCATAAGGAGTTAGCCCACGCAGGTTAGCCACTTGCAAAGCTTCGGACACACACATAATAATTGTTTTTCCCCCTACAACTCTATCTTAAGGAAGGTTCGCAGTCCCCTTCTACCTTTGCCTCAGGAAAGAGGAGGGTTTACAGACAATAGCCATTGAAGCCAGAGCTATCCTGGAGTAATTGTAATGCTGAAAAGATAGAGGAGTTGATACTGTGCAGTTAACTCTTTGTTAGTAGCAGAGACCACTTGAAACCAGGGTAGACAGAGTCCAATATACCGGTTTAACAATGAGCTCTCCAATTTTTAATGGTACCAAGGTAAAACCTTTTTTGTAATGCATGCACAGGAAATTGTATAGGCTTAGAGTTAAAGTGTTAGTATTGTATTTGTGCTTATAATATACTTATTGAATTATAACTTCATGAACGGGTAGTGTTTTATTGTATACAAGATACTTACCAGGACTTGGGAATCGAATCCAGGCGACGGCATCCAGAGAAAAGCTGAAAGATGGAACAGAACACACAGTATTAAATATGGTATTTATTAGGTATTAAAGTACAATTGTATAACTTTATGGGCTTTCCCAAGCCAGCCCGCTTATAATTCGTGCTTGGGTGGAGGCACGCCTTAGGAGGTACTATAGTAACCCACTCACTCACAGTCCTATAGAATAAAGAAGGGTTGCATGAGAGACACAGGGGGGGAGATGATGGTGTGGCTGAGAGGCAAAGGTGGAGCTGGTGTGACTGAGAGATGCAAGGGGGAAATGGTGTAGCTGAGAGTTGCAAGGGGGAAATGGTGTAGCTGAGAGATGCATGGGGAGATGGCGTGACTGAGATATGAAAGGGGGGGATGGTGTGGCTGAGAGATGCAATGGGGAGATGGTGTGGCTCAGGGATGCAAGGGGGATATGGTGTGGCTTAGAGGCACAATAGGGAGATGGTGTGGCTAAGAATTGCATGGGGGAGATGGTGTGGCTAATAATTGCATGGGGGAGATGGTGTGGCTAATAATTGCATGGGGGAGATTGTGTGGCTGAGAGATGCATGGGGAAGAAGGTGTGACTGAGAGATGCATGGGGA
Organism: Pseudophryne corroboree; assembly: GCF_028390025.1. Classification (NCBI taxonomy): domain Eukaryota; kingdom Metazoa; phylum Chordata; class Amphibia; order Anura; family Myobatrachidae; genus Pseudophryne; species Pseudophryne corroboree. Next base: position 258,684,320 of record NC_086449.1, read on the forward strand.
GATGGTGTGTTTGAGAGACCCAAAGAGCAGATGGTGTGGCTAAGATGCAGGATGAGAGGATGGTGTGGCTAAGAGATGCAGGAGGCAGGAAGTGACACAGGGGGGGACAAGTCTGGTTAATGTATGATGATAACCTTAGTAATATTCCTACACAAACAGGCATCTTCCAAATGATGTGATATCCTACATGAATAGTGAATACCGACTGACAATGCTTTCTTCCCATGGAGCATACAATTCTTCAGATGTTCCCAATTTTGAAAAAACATCATATGGAATGGAAAGGAATGTTCCCAGAGAGACGAGAAAGGGGTGGCGTGTCATGTTCACACACCTCATTTTCAGTGGCCACGCCCTTTCCAGCATGTGGCAAGAATATCATCTGAGGCAACATAAACATATCTAAATCTTTTACTTGCTAAAATGGTGGAAAGGGGAGCACTAGTAATGCATGCATATAGAATAAGTACAATAATAAAAGCCAAACACAACTATAGATTTAAAGTCAGTCTGCAAACCATCTATCAAGATAGTATCTCTCTGCAAGATGGTCCTTTGACAAAGTTCTTTTACACTGCTAAAACTGAATACACTTACCCATTTGCATTTTCCTTGATGCTAGAGATAATGGAGGTGATTCAGGCCTGATCTTAGATGTGCTAGATGTGTTTCTCTGATATGCGGGGGGACACCCAGAACAGGTCCAGTCCACCCCGCATGTCAGGCCCTGCCCCCCCCCCCCCCCCCCCCAGCACAGGTGCATAAGCATCATATGGCGGTTCTTTATCCATTGGCATTATATAAGGATGCAGTTTATTTATTTATTTATTTATTAAGCAGTTACTTATATAGCGCAGCATATTCCCTTGTACTTTACAATTAGAACTACAGTTATAGAACAAAACTGGACAAAAACAGACAGACATAGAGGTAGGAAGGCCCTGCTCGCTTACACTCTATGGGGAAATAGGCATTGATACACAAGGATAGATGTTATCTATTGCATAATGGTCCACCAGATTGCTAGGTTTTTAATGGGTTGTATGACATCATCACCCAGCAATGTTGGAAGACAAAATATGTGAGGTTATGTGTACTGTACAGAGAGGATGTATTTAGATAGGGAAGCATTGAATGTTATGTGGGTGGGTCTGGAATTTGATAGGCTTGTCTGAAGAGTTGAGTTTTCAGGGAATGTTTAAATGTTTGGAGACTAGAGGTGAGTCTTATTGTGCGTGGGAGGGCATTCCACAGAGTGGGGGAAGCCCGGATAAAGTCCTGTAATTTTGAGTGGGAACAAGTATTACATGTGGATGAGAGACGCAGATCTTGTGCAGAGCAGAGAGGTCTGGTAGGCAGATATTTTGAGATGAGTGAAGAGATGTATGATGGTACAGTTTAGTTAATAGCCTTGTATGTAAGTAAAAGTATTTTATGTTTAACACGGTAGAATACCGGTAACCAGTGGAGGGACAGACAGCAGATCAGCAGACGAAGAACGTCTAGCAAGGAAAATCAGCCTTGCAGCTGCATTTAAAATGGATTGTAGTGGTGAGAGTCTATGTTTGGGAAGACCAGTAAGGAGACTATTGCAATAATCAATGCGGGAGATGATAAGTGCATGGATTACAGTTTTTGCAGTGTCTTGTGTAAGATAAGGACATATTTTGGATATGTTTTTTTGGTGCATGTAACATGATTTAGAGACCGATTGAATTGTGGAATAAAGGATAGTTCAGAGTCAAGGAATACACCTAGGCAGCGAGCTTGTGGGGTAGGGTGGATAGTCGCATTGTCAACAGTTATGGAGATATCAGTTGTTAACTACTGTACTCTTGGCTGGTGGGAAAATAATTAATTCTGTTTTGGAAATGTTGAGTTTGAGTTGGCGAGATGACATCCAAGATGAAATGGCAGACAGGCATTCAGTGACATGAACCAATACAGATGGTGATAAATCTGGGGAGGATAGGTAGATTTGAGTATCATCAGCATACAAATAATACTGAAATCCAAAGGAGCTGATTAGTTTACAGAGATATGAGGTATAGATTGAGAAAAGCAGAGGACCTAAGACTGAGCCTTGTGGTACTCCAACTGATAGAGGTTGAGAAGAGGAAGTAGAATCAGAGAAGTGAACACTGAAGGAGCGATTAAATAGGTAGGATGAGAACCAAGTAAGGGCTGTGTCCTGAAGACCTAGGGATTGTAGTGTTTGTATGAGAAGAGAGTGTACTGGGTGGGTTTTTCTTGGAGTCTGCACTGGACCAGATTGTACATTGCTTGATGGAAAATTTTTTGATATCAATGAAATTTCAAATTAAATTTAGACCAACATGAGGCTGCCAATTCCGCCTAAAAAGGCTTTTGGGGCAGAGCAAGGTTGGTGGTGCTCCCGGACATTATTTCAGAAAGAACTGTTAAAGGTTGTTTTGCAGAGAAGCAAAAAAAGGGACTGTTTGATATGTCTCTCTGGGGCACACTTGATTAGAATTAATTAGATGACAAAGTTATGAAACCATGGAATATATATGAAGCATTAAAACTTAACTTTTAATTTGTTCTACAGACGATAAGAATATACTCAAATATTTTAAGGAAAAAATTATGAAAAAATTAATTGATTAATTAATTAACCATATGAGAAAAAAGTAATTAATGCTGTATAAGACAGCAAAAAGGGTTAAAACAAGTATTAAATAGTATACAAATATGACGATATGATGATATGTCACTCGCCTATTGGAGGTGGGTGACAGATAGTTTGTCTGTAAACCCACTGGATTTTAGACGCGTATTACTGTAAGACATTTGTCCAAAGCGAAAATAAAGAAATTCTTGTTATCTCTATGAATGTATGATTACATATACACATGTGTTTTTCATATAAGAGATACAAGAAAAACGGCTTTTTTATTGCCGGACTCCTTTTTGGGTGGTCAGCTATACTGCGTATTCTGCAGTGATGGCTTGCAAATAAGTTTTGCTAGTCAATGAAAGGTATGTACCTTAATTGGACTACAGTACCCAGTACCCAGAAGAGAGTGGCCAACAGTGTCAAAAGTAGCAGAGATATCGAGAAGAATAAGAAGTGTGTAATGACCTTTTCTATCTAGCAGTGACCAGATCATTCACTACTTTGGTCAGTGCCATCTCTGTGGAGTGTTGGGCATGAAAGTCTGACTGAAGTGGGTCCAATAAGTTGTGGGAGTTGAGAAAGTGTGTAAGGCGAGTGTAGGCAAGTCTCTAAAGTAGCTTGGAGAGACATGGGAGCTGAGAAATGGGACGGTAGTTAGAGAGAGTGTTTGGGTCAGAATTATGTTGTTTCAGAATGGGAGTAATCACTGCATGCTTAAACAGAGAAGAAAAGATACCAGTAGAGAGAGAGAGAGAGATTAAAGACTTTAGTTAAGGTTGGTATAAGCACAGGAGACAAAGTTTTACTGACTTGTGAGGGTATAGGATCAAGAGGAGAGGTAGTGGAGTAGGAGGATGAAAAGAGTGTTGATACTTCATCTTCACTTGTGGGATCAAATGAAGAGAAAGTTCCAGGGGGTTAAGGTAGGGAATTGAGCAGGTCACTGGCTGAGTTAGAGCATACCATTTCATCTCAGATTTTATCAATCTTTTTCTTGAAGTACTGAAGGAAGCAAGTTCTTGTGCACGGATAGTAGCTAATGGGGGAGGTGAGGGAGGGTAAAGAAGTGATTTAAATGTATTAAAAAGTCGCTTGGGGTTGGTGGCATGAGAAGAGATGAGAGATTGGAAATATGTTTGTTTGGCAGTGTCCAGGGCCTGGCAATAGGAGTGGTAGGTGGTCTCATATGTGAGAAAGTCACTTGGATTCTGAGATTTACGCCACTGATGTTCTACTTCACGTGACAGTTTTTGGAGGTGTCTTGTTGATTTAGAGTGCCACGGTTGACATCTAAGCATACGTGGAATGTGATGGGTAGCTGGAGCCACTTCATCAAGGGCACGCTGTAGAGTCTGGTGCAGATGGGATACAGCAGTCTGAGGTGTGGTAAATGTGTAAATTGGTGAGAGCAGTTGTTGCAGAGAAGTGGAAAGTTGTTGAAAATTCCTGGAACTTAAATTATACTGGCTGTCTGGCTGACTATAACCATCTAAGACATATACTGGCTCCAACCATTCACATAAAATGAATGAGGTAACTTCTATAGGCATATCTTTGATTATCTGTGTCCATCTGCCTCTTTGCCATCTTCACATCGATGTTCCAATGTTATCCAAAATTTACCATGACCAAAACAGAGCCAACAACATTACATTCGCCCCAATTTGCCATGCTCACTGAATCTTTACTCCCAGTCCCTTGTGCTAATATGTCATCTCCTCCTTTGAAACATTGGAAGAATATGCTACTTTCTCAATCTGGATATTATCAAAATCCTTCTAATTTCTTACATTATTTCCATAATTTACTACAGTACTTCATCCTCTTGCTATCTTGCTTTCCATTCACTTTGTCTATCCACGGGATACGTATGATTTGCCGGCGGACGGGATACCGGCTGTCATGATCCCGTCAGTGGGATCCTGTCTGCTTGAATGCCGGCAGCAGGGCAAGCTTGCGATGCTGCGCACGCGGTGTCTTGATGCGCTCACCACAGGTTATATACTCCCTCTATGGGTGTCATGGATACCACAGAGGGAAAATAGCCTGTGTTGCTGGTATTATGGCAGTGGCATTTCACCCCCTGTTGGGATTCCGGCGTGGGTTTTATGACCACCGGGATCCCAACTGGCTGTATTTTAACGGTTTCCCCTATTCACATAACAATCTGTCCTAAATGCCACATTCAGACTGATCATCTCTCAACAATCCACATTTGTTCCACCACAATTTGTTCACCACAAATTTCTACACTTGGCCCCCCGTTAGCTCCAGAACTAATCCATGTTACTCATACTCAGCAACACCATTGCTGCTTACATCTCTTACCCAGGGGCAGATTTAGGGGTGAGGGCTCCACCAGGCACAACAGTAATGGCCGCCCCCTGCCAGCCTAATTTGTTTTATTTTTATTGATTGGTTGTAAGCCCTCATTTGATGATAGCCAATTTAATAGATTAATAACAAAAAGCAACTGACTATGACATTATTTAATTTTTAATTCTGTATCTACTATATACAAGTGAAAATTTGTCCTTCTGTCTGTATTTCTATACAAATCCACAGTTTACAATTGAAGATCGTGAAATTTGACATATAAGCATATTAAAACACGGCAGAGGCAACTAAATAAATTAGAAATCTCTAGCACTCCTAGGGGTGGGACAGCAGCACAGAGTATTTCAGCAGACAGCATAACTCTGGAATGCCTGCAGAACTTTACTACAACAAACTTGGTACACATATGACATACACTCTGGGAACAAACACTGTGGGGGTAACACACCTAGCACCCCTAGGGGAGGGACAGCAGCACACACAGAGTATTTCAGAAGACAGCATAACTCCCGAATGCCTGGACCTATTTACAACAAACTTGGTACACATATGACTTACAGGCTGGGAATAAACACTGTGGCGGTAAGACACCCCTAGCACCCCTAGGGGTGAGGCAGCAGCACAGAGTTTTTCAGCAGACAGCATAACTCTTTAATGTCTGGAGCAATATACACCAAACTTGCTACACAAATGACTTACACTCTAGGAACAAACACTGTGGGGGTAACACACCACTAGCACCCCTAGGGGTGGGCCAGCAGCACAGACTATATCATGTCATGCATGATATGTTAGTGATGACAGTGCTGCATGTGACAGGTCCAGTGACATGATGTGAGGAGGGGAATGCAGGTAGCACAAACCCACACACTGAGAGTTATATAGTGGAAGTAGCATGGTCCCCCAGGAGCACAGAGTATATAATGTGCTGAGCTATATAATAAACTGTGAAAAAAATCAATAATTTCACAGGGGCACTGACATGATGTGAGGAGGGGAATGGAGGAAGTAGGAAGCCACGTACTGAGAGCTGTATAGTGGGAAGAGCAGGGTTCCTTGGGGGACCAAAAAGGGGCCTGGCCAGTACACAAAGTGCATCAGGGAAGCAAGATATGCCTATATACTAGATCTCCAACCAACGTAAATGAACAAACAACTATCATTCTAATTTACCATCCTCATCCCGTAGCAAAGCACGGGTATTCAGCTATCTACAATGTTATTTATACTGTGTGTTTAATATTTACATTTATTTTTGTAAACAGACATTCTTAAAATCCCAGGCATAGTTTACAGGAGCAGTATGTACATGTCCTACTCATTTACACTCCGTTCAAGATGGCATATGGTACAGTACAGTGAAAATATTTTGCAGTTACTGGTACTTTTTGGGCTAACAGTAATAACACAATCATCCAAGTGCAGCCCCAAAACAAGTGCAACCCCTAGGAACATGCCTCACATGTCGAATGGGAAACTCCCCACTGCTCTTACCTCATCATAAAAAATTATATCTTTAGCCCTCTTAGATATGCTTCTGGCCTGCACCTGACTCTTACTCCTGCCTACAAGGCTTCTCCCATGCTGCTTCCAACTTGACTCTCCCACAACCTTCACTCTTTCAAGCACTCTTTCAGACCCACCTCTTCACTACAGACTAGCCTACCTGAAATCAACTGCCTCTGGGTGTCCTATCAGCTACCATGATGCTCCCCTAGCTAGTTTTGCCTTTGTTAGCTTCTATTGTAATTGTTCTACTTTTATGTTTCATTTAGATTCTATATTTTTGTAATACCAACTGTCTATTGCTGCAGAGTTTTCTGAGACCTTACAAGAAAAAAAAAAAAAAAAAAAAGATGATGATGATACGAACCAGAGAACATATAATACTACTGTATGATACTCCAATCATGCACTGCCAACTTTGCACTTGAACAGCTGTGTCAAACCCATGGCGGCCTACCCTCAAGACCAATTATATAGTGCCCTTTTCAGCTCGGAGCAATCTTCTCCTTTCAAGTATCTCCCAGCAGACCCCTCTCTGATACAATTATTAACTTAACAATAAATTGGAACACATAATCCTGTTTTAAAGAAGTGACCTATATGGAACAAAAATATAGAAAGCAAACTTTATGCTACATTTGTGTTATGGGTTGTTTTTCTTTCTTCCTCACAATAAATAGAAAAGGAGCTGCAGCCTGATTCCAACAATGACATTTTGACACTTTTTCCTGACGTTACTGTACATCACATCGTCATGTCTTATACAAATGTGTCATTCTGCTTTCAGCACTGTTCTACATGCTGTAAAATGATAGTCATTTTTTCCATCATGCTAATTTAGTAAAAACAAGAGTAATTATAGGAAGCAATGAAGAAAATGATGTGTAAGCAGGCAGTGTCAGAAATAAAGAATTAATATAAGATCATCTCAGCAAACAAGAACACAACAAGAAGATGAATGCTTAAATAATGTTGTGACATCCAGTGAACCAGGGAATTAAAGTGTATTCTGATTTTGTAATCTGTAGCCTAGAACAACCTGACAATGAAGTTAAGAAGATCAATTGTGTTTCCATACATTTATTCACTAAGCCAGCATTACAGCTAGAAGAGCTTTTCTCAGTAAAGATTTACGATAATTCTGTTTTATTTAATACACTTGGAAACAGAACCTAGCTAATAGTACAAGAGCAGCGTTGTTGTAAAGATCTATCTAGATATTTAAATATATTTAAAACAGTTAGAAATACCTATAATTACATAGCTAATGGGTGGAACCATTGGCAACATTTGGGAGCAGTAGCAATAACATTTTGCCTTTTGTCTACATTAACGAGTTACAGCCAGTTTAAAGAACAAAAGGCATTCACACTGATTAAAATAGGTTATGCTAATGTGCTTTTTAAAAATCTGCAATTCACGGTCATAATTTCTTCCCGGAAGCTAGTTGTTTGTTTTTTTTTAGAAAAATAGGCACATTTGACTAGCCTGCAATACAGCATTTAGGAGTGTAACCACCAAACCATATTTTATATCTACATCCTAACAATAGACATTTTTCTTTTTTGTTTTGTACTATGTGTCAGATTACGGGGTTACTGCTCTTTTGCAGCCGCAGCAGCTGAATGGTTTTCCAGGTGAAAGCCTAATGTACCAGCCTGGCACACAATTCTTAATGACTATTAAATCACCGTAGCATGTATTTTCATAAAAAGATGTACTTTTATTGACAGCATTGATAAGGCTATAATACTTTCAATTAACAAGTACCAAGGGGTGACCACATCAACCCAGGGGTGTGGTATAAGTTGCCAGTGCTTGGGATCCCGGCGCCCAGCATACTGACTCCGGGATCCCGACCGCCGGAATGCCAGCAATGGGGCGAGTGCAAAAGGTCCCCATGCGGGCATGGTGGTGCGCTACACGGGCCACGCTATTTATTCTCCCTCCAGGGGTGTCATGGACACCCCAAGAGGGAGATTAGGTGTCGGTATACCGGCTGTCGGGATTCCGGCGCTGGTATGCTGAGCGCCGGGATCCCGACAGCCGGTATATGAAGTGCCACCCCAACCCAGTACCCCCAACCCTTTTATATGGAGAGCTAGTATAGTTACCAGTACCAGAGTGGTATGCTCATTGTTCATATTCTTTGGTCCATCCCTTCTCTGCCCGTGAGACAGTGACTAAACACATTGTCATCCTGCTTATGGAAGGCACACAGAGAGAGCCAGTGGGGTTTTGCTTCCACCTAAGCATCCAGACTGGCTGAACAGGCACTGTAGTGGTTAAGAGGTGTGTTCCAGGCAGAACTGCTTGAGTCAAGTCTAAGGAAAGCTACCTTTTATGTCCAGTCAGGTTGCCAAGGTTGTGGGGCTTGTAGCAGAGAATGAGATAAATACCCACTGTAGGATTGACACCTGCTTATCAGAGGGGCTGGCACTGCCTTCCAGTATTCAGTTCCAGAATAGCTATCTGAACTCAGTAAAATACAATAGGGTCTTACCCATACAGAAGGAAATTATCACCCATATATTGGGGAATAGGGAAACTCCTTATGGTTTAACTATTTTGTATTCTTTTCAGATTTGGAGTTTATTTACTAAGCCTTGGTTGGACAAAAAGCGGACAGAGATAAAGTACCAGACAATCAGCATCTAACCAGGGCTGGCTCCAGGCACGTTTGAGTGGAGCGGCCGTGCAGGGCACTGGCTATTTAAGAGCGACTGGCCATTTCAAATATGGTGCCGGCCGTCAGTCAATCAGAGCTCACGGACCGGCAGCAGTGGCTCCTGATTGGCCTCTGTGTCGCAAGCTCTGATTGGCTCAAGGACCGGCGCCATATTTGAGGTGACCGGCGCCGGAGAGAGAGCAGCTGCAGCATCGCAGACATTGCGTTGGGTGAGTCCGGTCCAGGGGTTGAGGGTGGGACGGGTGTCCCTGCTGCTGTAGCTCACTCTTGTCCATGCTGCCTGCATGTAGCTGAGCTCCCAGACTTCCGCATTCAGCACACTGTGCACTGCCCATCCCCGCTGCACTTGGATACAGTTATCTGGCACTGGGGGCATTTGTGTATCTGGCAGCACTGTGGGGGCATTTATATATCTGGCATCCACTGTGGGCATATTTGTGTATCTGGCAGCACTGTGGGGGCATTTATATATCTGGCATCCACTGTGGGGGCATTTGTGTATCTGGCAGCACTGTGGGGGCATTTATGTATCTGGCATCACTGTGGGGGCTTTATGTATCTGGCAGCACTGTGGGGGCATTTGTGTATCTGCAGCACTGTGGGGGCATTTATGTATCTGGCAGCACTGTGGGGGCATTTATGTATCTGGCAGCACTGTGGGGGCATTTATGTATCTGACAGCACTGCTGGGGGCATATAATGTGTATCTGGAAGCACTGTGGGGGCATATAATGTGTATCTGGCAGCACTGTGGGGGCATAAAATGTGTATCTGGCAGCACTGTGGGGGCATTTATGTATCTGGCAGCACTGTGGGGGCATTTATGTATCTGGTAGCACTGATGGGGGCATATACTGTATATCTGGTAGCACTGTGGGGGCATTTATGTATCTGGCATCCACTATGGGGGCATTTGTGTATATGGCAGCACTGTGGGGGCATATAATGTGTATCTGGCAGCACTTTGGGGGCATTTATGTATCTGGCAGCACTGTGGGGGCATTTGTGTATCTGGCAGCACTGTGAGGGCATTTGTGTGTCTGACCACTGCTGGGGGCATATAATGTGTATCTGGCAGCACTGTGGGAGCATCTGTGTATCTGGCAGCACTGTGGGGGCATTTATGTATCTGGCAGCACTGTGGGGACATTTATGTATGCGACAGCACTGCTGGGGGCATATAATGTGTATCTGGCAGCACTGTGGGAGCATCTGTGTATCTGGCAGCACTGTGTGGACATTTTGTATATCTGGCAGCACTGCTGGGGACATATAATGTGTATCTGGCAGCACTGTGGGGGCATTTGTGTATCTGGCAGCACTGCTGGGGGCATTTGTGTATCTGGCATGGCACTGCTGGGGGTATATATGTATCTGGCACTACACTATTGGGGGCGTATGTATATCTGGCACTCTACTGGAATGTTTTGTGTATCTGACACTATACTGGGGACATTATATGTAAGGAACACTACTGTGGCTGTTAATTGTGTGTGTAGAGCGGGTGTGAAAATAAATATATGTTTAGAGTTTGATAATATAAAGTTGCGAGGCCATGCCCACTTTTTCACGAGTGCGCGCATTAGAGGGGTAGGGGTCGCTTAAAAATTTCTCATTGAGGGTGCTAGTAGGCCTGGAGCCGGCCCTGCATCTAACTGCCATGTCACCGGCTGTATTTGAAAAATGACAGTTAGGAACTGGCTGGCTGGTAAATTATCTATATCCACTTTATCTCCATCCAAGGCTTAGTAAATAGACCCAAAGTCATGCTTTCAGCCCACCATTTCTTCCTGGAAAACACAGCACTAGTAGCTGGTAGCCTGTGGATACCAATCAAACCAAGAGAAAATAGCCAGATTAGAATACATAGTACAGATTACAGGGGTGCCCGAGGACACAGTTGGCGACATTAAAAATAGTGCTTATAACACTTTAATATATATTAATTCAATCAGTATAATACACACTGACGAGAGTGATACCAAGAATGCTTAACTTTTTTTAAATAGCCAATGTGGTATCCCAATAGTCTGAACCCCAACAGGGTAAGGTAAGTATACTAACCTTCCTCCAATAGCCCCCTAACCCTCCCTACCTGCATCCTAAACCTAACCCTCCCTCCCCAGCAGTTTAACCCTAACACTCCCTGGTGGTGCCTGAACCTAACCAACCCTTCCCGCAGCCTAAACCTAACCCTCTGGGGGTTGCCTAACTCTGAATCCCCTCTCTGTAGCCTAAACCTAACCCCCCTGGCCCACAGCCTAACCCTCCCCCTGCAGCCTAAACCTAACCTCCCCCCACGGTTTACCACGGTTTACCTCTCCTGTCGGCCGGCGCATGATTGTTCGGGGCCTTGTGACCCTATCGTGATGCCAGTGTCGGCATTCCAAGTAGTGTCGGGATCCCAGCGTCGGTATTTCGACTGCTGGGATCCTGACCGCCAGGTTCTTGACCGGATCCCGGAAAACCATTTCATGGACTCTTTCTGTAGGCTACCTTTCAGTATCACTGTTTCCAATTTCAAAGCATGTCCCATTGTAAAAAAAAATACTGCTATTCTAAATTGTATTAATACATGTGATTGATTTGAGTGTTATATTACCTCTCCTGGTAAGTTTTATTCAGAAGCCTATACACAATTTTAGCAGAAATTGACTGGTTTTTTTTTCAGATACAGAAGCAAAGCGTAAAAAAAAATCATGTGGGGGGCATTTATAATAAGCAGAGAGGTTTAGATTTGGGAGGGGAGTGTCCTACCTTCTATCTATTGCAGTGTAAAAATAAACCTGCCCAGCATTTGTGGGCTACATGCAAAAGCAGCCAGTGTTTTTCTCGCTTACAAAAACATAAAAGTATTTCCACCCCTTGCATTAATTAGTATCATGGTTTGTCCAGGAGCAAATTACAAAGTTCAACTTCTTTGCTTAGCTCCCATGTCTGCATCAGTCCCCTATTGTGCACAGCACTGAAGTGAAGTCTTACCAGTGACTTCCAAGGTGACAACTAAACCTCTCTATCTCTCTTCAGTACCTAGTCACTGATATACTGTAGCACTGGCACTACAGCTTCTTCTCTTTGTTTTGTTTTTAAATGGAAGTCCTTTATAATCTCTTACATTTGTATCATTTAAATTACAGATGCATTTACCTTATAATGTCATCCTCTTATTCTCAAAATGTCTTTCTATACAAAGTAGCACAAATCTTCACCAAACAAGCTGAAAGAGTGAATGGATTTATGTGCTAAGATGTAGTTTTCCAGCATACCGCAAGTCATTTTCTATTATTAACAGTGGGATTTGCTCCAATTTTATATCAGCAGCTGTCTCCCAGTGGGTTTTACTCTTTGTTTCTCACATAGAATAAAACGGTAGCTTATGGAAGCCAGCAGGCAGTACCAGCAACTCATCTGTTTTATAAAGATTCTCTACATGGACAACCCGCAGGCCTATAACCTATGCTACTTAGTTTGAAGATCTGTTGTTTCAGAAATACTGTTGTTTTATTTCTTGTTACATCTATTTATAATCTTTCAGCTGAGATGTAATATTAGAGAATGTATTGTATCTGTGTTATGATGGAGTAACCTTTTTTTAAATAATCTCCTTCATCTTCCTTATCAGTCCATCACCTTAGTTTAGCTCAGCCCCCTCTTACTTCAATGTTTACCCCTGGCAAAAATATGAATAGGTGAGCAAACAATTGTGGCCTTCACTTTCTGCACCTCAACTACATATATCTATATTACAGAGAGGCCGCACCTTCTAGCCGCAATGCCACACCACTAATTTCAAGCATGCGCCATTGACACAGGTATCCCTCTTTGCGCATGCAAGAGGTTGGTAAGTATGCTAACACTACTACCACAGTAACAATGTTACATACCCCTGCAGATCTGATCCACTGGCTTTCATAACAGTGGACAGTGCAAATACTATGACTGCATCTAACTGTGAGGTTTATTTACTAAGATAGAAAGAGATAAATTGGACATAGATAAAGTGCCACCCAACCAGCTCCAGTCATTTTTCAAACACGGTCTGTTACATGGCAGTCAGGAGCTGATTGGCTGGTACTTTATCTCTGCTGACTTTATCTCCATCCAAGGCTTAGTAAATAGACCCCTTTATCTCCACCCACTTTAAATAGACCCCTGAGTTACTGCATTCCCAACTCATTGGCAGTACCCATGGAGCCTTCCACCATTGATCAGCAGTAATTAATCTCTTCAATTCTGTGAAAACTAGTAATAAACCTCAAATTAATTGAATCGCAAATTATATCTAAGAGCCTTTCTTTGTTCATAATGTGTCCTTCTCATCTCTGAGGTAACCCAACTTAACAGCAAGGAAGTCATGCCACTTAGAACACCCTACATAACAGGGGTGTGGAACTATTGGCCCTCCAGCTGTTGCTGAACTATACATACCAGCATGCCCTGCTACAGTTTTGCTATTTGGCCATGCTAAAACTGTTGCAGGGCATACTGGGATGTTTAGTTCAGCAACATCTGGAGGGTCAAAGGTTCCCCGCCCATGCAATATAGGAATCAGAACTTTGTAGTAAAGTTTGTTTATATTTCATTTAACATACCAAAAGCCTTACCTTAGGCTTACCTTTCCAAAGCTCTTACAGTTATAAATTCACTTCTGACTACATAGAGTAGAATGTTGGGCTTATTATACACACCGCTTACTATAAATCTATGCACCTAGCAACTACAAACTTGATCCTTACTTGTCTCACCCACAGATTTATTTATCTTTAAAGCCTAGAGCCATGAGTCCTTGATAAAGCATTCCTAGTACTCTAATGGAGGGAGAATGTGACTATGACTATGCTGTATTGAATGTTACTGAAATACCATACAGTAATAGAATTGCTCTGCAAATAAGTATAGATGTACGGCTGGCACTTTTCGTGTTTTGGTTTTGGCTTGGTTTTGCCAAAACCACCCTTTCGTGTTTTGGTTTTGGTTTTGGGTCTGGATCATTTTTGGAAAAAAAAACATAAAAACAGCTAAAATCACAGAATTTGGGGGTAATTATGCTCCTACGGTATTATTAACCTCAATAACATTAATTTCCACTCATTTCCAGTCTATTCTGAACACCTCACACCTCATAATATTGTTTTTAGGCCTAAAAGTTGCACCGAGGTGGCTGTATGACCAAGCTAAGCAACACAAGTGTGCGGCACAAACACCTGGCCCATCTAAGAGTGGCACTGCAGTTGCAGACAAGATGGCACTATTCAAAAACTAGTCCCCAAACAGCACATGATGCAAAGAAGAAAAAGAGGTGCACCGAGGCTGCTGTATGACTAAGCCAAGCGACACAAGTGTGCGGCACAAACACCTGGCCCATCTAGGAGTGGCACTGCAGTGTCAGACAGGATGGCACTTTTCAAAAAAGGCCCCAAACAGCACATGAAGCAAAGAAAAAAAAGGTGCACCGAGGTTGCTGTATGACTAAGCTAAGCGACACAACCACCTGGCCCATATAGTAGTGTCACGCAGTGGCTGAATGTCGAGAGTGGGCCGCTATTGCTCAGTCCACTGACAGCTTCTCCAGCACGCCCCTCTCATTTAAAAAAAAATCTGCAATTGGTGGACTAATACAGCAGTACCCCAGGACTAATACAGCAGTACCCCTGGACTCATACGGTAGTGTCAGACAGGATTACACTTTTCAAAAACTAGGCCCCAAACAGCACCTCATGCAAAGATGTCAAATAGGTGCAATGAGGTAACTGTATGACTAGGCCAAGCGACACAAACAATTCCCACTGGAATTATACGTCCAAATCACTGGAATTAAATGGCAAAATCGCTGGAATTATATGTCGAAATCACTGGAATTATACGTCCAAATCACTGGCATTAAATTGCAGTACCACTGGACATATACGGAAGTGTCAGACAGGATGGCACTTTAAAAAAAATAGTCCCCAAACAGCACATGATGCAAAGAAGAAAAAAAGGTGCACCGAGGTTGCGGTATTACTAAGCTAAGCGACACAACCACCTGGCCCATATAGTAGTGTCACGCAGTGGCTGAATGTTGAGAGTGGGCCACAATTGTTCGGTCCACTGACAGCATCTCCAGCACGCCCCTGTCGTTTTTAAAATATTCTGCATTTGGTGGATTTATATGGCAGTACCCCAGGACTAATACAGCAGTACCCTTGGACTCATACGGCAATGTCAGACAGGTTGGCACTTTTCAAAAACTAGGCCCCAAACAGCACCTCATGCAAAGATGTCGAAGAGGTGCAATGAGGTAGCTGTATGACTAGGCCAAGCGACACAAACAATTCCAACTGGAATTATACATCCAAATCACTGTAATTATACGTCCAAATCACTGGTATTAATTGGCAAAATCACTGTAATTAATAATTATACATCCAAATCACTGGAATTATACTGCAAAATCACTGTAATTATACGTCCAAATCACAGGAATTAATTTACAAAATTACTGTAATTAATAATTATACGTGCAAATCACTGGAATTAATTGGCAAAATCACTGTAATTATACGTCCAAATCACTGGAATTAATTGTCAAAATCACTGGAATTAATAATTATACGTCCAAATCACTGGAATTAATTGGCAAAATCACTGTAATTATACGTCCAAATCACTGGAATTTATTGGCAAAATCACTGTAATTAATAATTATATGTCCAAATCATTGGAATTATACTGCAAAATCACTGTAATTATACGTCCAAATCACTGGAATTAATTGGCAAAATTACTGTAATTAATAATTATACGTCCAAATCACTGGAATTATACTGAAAAATCACTGTAATTATGCGTCCAAATCACTGGAATTAATTGGCAAAATCACTGTAATTATACGTCCAAATCACTGGAATTAAATGGCAAAATCTCGGTATCGCCTGCCTAGTGAAGTGGAATCTAGATGGGATTTGGTACCGGGGACACAATACCTCCATCAGTTGTCTAAATCCCACTGCACTAATGGCGGATACCAGATGCACGTCTAACACCAACATAAGTGTCAAGGCCTCAGTTATGAGGGCTTCCGTCGTCACGTGAAGCTGAACCACTAGTCATGAACATAAGCCAGGGCCTCAGTCATTCCTTAAAAAAACCTCTTTATATCGGGCGCTAATAGTATTTTCTGTTAAAAAACATTTTGAATATAGTAAAACTCAGCTGCAAAAAGTTAATGACCTGGGGTTCACAGGTCAAATAAATTACACTGGACCACCCAAGTGCAATTAACCACAAAACTCCAATTTGAAAAAACTCTTGCGCTATAGTTATATAATTACAAGATATGGCTGACAAGAATGACAAACTCCTGATAAATTCTAAATATATTTACTATTGTATAAGTTATCATATAATAAAACAAGACCGGTCTTTAAAACATCAAAAAATAATAACAAATATGTATACTTTCTAATACATGGAGGTGGACTTAAGCATACTCTGTGCACAGACGTGTAAAAAAACAAGCTCTATAGCTATATGGCTTAATGAGGTCAAAAAATGTTTTGAATCAAGTGTGGCTGCTGGTAAGACCCATATATTAATTGTTCCCAATGGATAGTCACTTTGTATCAAAGATCTTTATGATGTGAAGATCCAACATGTAACAATAGAATGGATATGAGCTTTTTGTAACCGGAAACTTTACGTGAGATGTGAGCAAGTGGTATCAGCACAAATGCATCCCGACGACCACCGCAGTGGCTTGTAGCTTGTCACCACAGGGATTGAATGAGAGTTTAGAGTTCGAATCATTTGCCTAGAAGGTTCATCAGGTGTTATATACCTCATTCACCATGTTGAGGAGTCACAAGTAGATTGGGTGGGTTCTTTGGAGGTAGAAGGTTTTTTAGGGGGGTAGGTGGGGGCGGAGTCATGTCAACATATAATGATGTTATATGAACACATTACACAGGGGGCCATGCACCCCTTTTATTATGATCATTATGATTAGTTATGTTATTGTAGGAGACGCAATAAGTTCAGGGGTTTAGAGGTGGGTTTAGTGTAGTATGAAGGGTTAGTAGTTCACATTGGTTCGGTAAAAATTGATTGTTTGAACACTTAATAATTTATAGATGGTCGGCAGTGTTATTCCCTCTTCTGATGATGTCATTGTACAATTACCAGAGTTTAACATCATTCTTGAGTTACATTAGAAATGGCATCTGGAAGATGGGAGATTAGTAGAAATCTAGACCTTGAACGATTGGGTTGGGAGTTCGATTCCCAAGAGGGAAGTTTAATTCGTTATGTAAAAAAGCTCATATCCATTCTATTGTTACATGTTGGATCTTCACATCATAAAGATCTTTGATACAAAGTGACTATCCATTGGGAACAATTAATATATGGGTCTTACCAGCAGCCACACTTGATTCAAAACATTTTTTGACCTCATTAAGCCATATAGCTATAGACCTCAGTCATTCCTTGCCACTCCGTGTCGTAAATGGCGTATTGGCAAGTTTACATTTCTCCTCAGACCATTTAAATTTCTTTTTTTGGGTCTTTTTACTGAACTTTGGCTTTTTGGATTTTACATGCCCTCTACTATCACGTTGGGCATCGGCCTTGGCAGACGACGTTGATGGCATTTCATTGTCTATGTCATGGCTAGTGGCAGCAGCTTCAGCACTAGGAGGAAGTGGTTCTTGATTTTTCCCTTTTTTATCATCCAAATGTTTGTTCTCCATTATTTTTCTGGAGTTATATAACACAATATGCGGCACAAGAGAGCGTACCCCTACACCTCACAGGGCAAACCCTGTAATAAATAATTATTTATTTGGATTAAATATTAATAACCCCTTTATTTGAAGTAAATAATATACAGCACAGGACAGCGCCACTGAACTTATATGGCAGCATCACTGGACTGGATTTATACAGAATGATATAGACTTATATGGAATTATATGGCAGGATAACTGGAATTATACGGCAGTATCACGGGAATTATACGACAATATCACAGGAATTATACGCCAGTATCACGGGAATTATACACCAGTATTCCAAGAATTATATGGCAATATCACAGGAATTATACGGCAATGTCACAGGAATTATACGCCAGTATCACAGGAATTATATGGCAGTATCACAGGAATTATACGCCAGTATTCCGAGAATTATACAGCAATGTCACAGGAATTATACGCCAGTATTCCAAGAATTACACGGCAATATCACAGGAATTATACGCCAGTATTCAGAGAATTATGCAGCAATATCACAGAAATTATACAGCAATATCATAGGAATTATACGCCAGTATTCTGAGAATTATACGGCAATATCATAGAAATTATACGCGAGTATCACGGGAATTATATGGCAATATCACTGGAATTATACGGCAATATCACAGGAATTATACGTCAGTATCACCGAAATTATACGCCAGTATCACGGGAATTATACGCCAGTAACACTGGATATATGGCAGCAGAGGACACCACCACTGTGACTGGTCACTGGACTGATGCTGCACAAGACACTACCCCTTGTCTGATGCAAGACAACAGCAAAAATTCAAGGGACTTATACAGCAGCCAGCAGCACTGGGGACATATAGCAGCAGCGGACACCAACACTGTGACTGGCTGGACTGATGCAGCATAAGACACTGACTACACTGGACTGGACTGAGAAGCACAACACAGCACTAGACTCGCCACCCCACTTTCCCGCCCCCTCATAAACACTGAGGATGGAGACATGTCCTCTCACTACACTCTCCGAGACTGGAGTGAAAATGGCCGTGACGCGCGGCTCCTTATATGAAATCCAAATCCCGCAAGAATCCAACAGCGGGATGATGACGTTTTGCCTCGTTCAGGTTTCCGAGTCAAGCGGGAAAACCCGAGCCTGACTCGGAACTGGGCTCAGAGTGTGAAGTCCGGTAGGGTTCGGTTGTCTGGGAACCGAACCCGCTCATTTCTACAAATAAGTGATTCATATTTCTAAGAAGTTACTTCTAGATAAGACCATCTGCAAGGCAACTATCATCAATGATTTGGATTTTTCAAAGGATGACATAATCCATTCTTGTTCTGTCAAATTTCCTTTGAGAGAGAGATGTCAATAGTAAAAGAGCATACCAGTGGGTTGGTGAATGTTGCATTTGAATGTGTATTTATAGTGTGTCTATATTACTCATTTTCATTCCAGCAGTATAGACACAACTGAACTTTTTGTTTGCTTGTTTTTATGTCTTTAGTCCATTGGATTCCGGATTCCATAATGAGCAATGGGCTGACCATGTAAATGCAGCCATTGAACTGTCATATCCATATGTAGGCAACATCCGACCTTTATACTCAGTAATATTCCCTAGCCCAAATATAATATGCTCTGATTTGCCAGTCCAGTCCAGCAATATAGCCGTAATTGTCAGTATCTGGAGCCTTACCTCTGATGTGGTCTCCCGGGGGTTGCCATCCCGATGGTTGATGCGGCTGCGATGGCGGGGAGCTGCTTGCAGCAGGTCTTTGGGCATGTGTGCGGCTTCCGGAGGTCGGGAACCGGTGCCTGGTGAGCCGGGTGCTGCAGTGGGTAGTCGCTGCATCAAAGTCCTCTGGCAGTGACTCTGTTTCAGGAAGTCAGGACCGGAGCTGTGTTAGCTAAAGTGCTGCAGCTGAGAATGCCCCCAGTGCTGGAGGCGGCCATGTTGGAGACCAGAGATCTGCCAATTAAATTCACACTCTGCTTCCAGACAATCCGGTGCAGTCTTCCCTTATAAAAGGGGGCTGGCTCAGGGAGAGAGTGCCAGTGCTTCAAGTTGCTTTCCTGTGAAAGGTGCTCCAGCTCTGTGCTCCCAGGCTGCTCCTGGTTCCCCGGTTTCAGTTGCTATCCTCAGTTCGTGACCTATCGCTGCTGAAGTCTGGTCGCTTAACCCGTCGCCACTCGTGGAGGCACTCACGGGCTCCCGGTCATTAAGGGGCTTCGGGTGCTAAACTGTGGTCCCTGCGGGCGTCTCGCAAGCCCAAGCCACAGTCTTCATTTCTTCAGAATCTGAGTTCTTCAGCCTTGCTCTCCAAGCTCAAGCCACAGTATTTCAGTTCTTCAAAACCAGTCTCCTTCAATCTCATCTACCAGTCACAAGCCACAGTCTTTCAGTTATTCAAAACCCAGCCTCCTTCAGCCTTGTCTACCAATCTTAAACCACAGTTTTTCAGTGCCTCAAATACCAGTGATCTTCAGCTCCATTCCTCAAATTGTTTAATCCTTGACTTCAGTTCTTTTCCCGTGCCTTTCAACTCTTCAAGTATCGGTGTACAGTTGTTTCTTCATTAAAGCTACAGTTAACCTTCTACAGAGTCCTCACTCTTTCACTCTTTCTTCTGCTCACCAGCCAACTCTACACCTACTAGGCCTTCACCTCACCTACTTCAAGTTCCTACACAGTCAGCTGTCCTCCCAGCCCAAGCTCGGTTGTAGGAACCACAATCTTTGCTGAGCGTGACAGTAATCAGGCTCCATTACATTTTATTAACATTATATTATGTAGTTGACATGGCAACAAACCACCCCCCTCTCCCATTTCTCACCATGAGATGTCAAAACTGAATGTCCCATAGCAAATGCAATTTGCCCTATTGTACCCTATTAGGTGCAATGATTTACCGCACTGTAATAAATAGCTTTTAGCCCGATGATACTATCGGACTATCCAATTAAAGCCCATTTTTACTGGGTGGTGAATCACCCATTGTCGAGCAATAGCAGATGAGATCTGTGATAACTTTGCGAACCCATGTCTTACCATCCGATAACATGTCTCCTGGGATTGGTTATCAGGGATTCTCTTTTGCGTGCCTGAAGCACGCAAAGCAACATCCCTGATAAGTGCTGGATTACAAAGCTAATAGGATAGCCCTGAGGGAACCCATTAGCTGCAGTAACTGACCGCAGCTAAAAGGATACCATTAGGGTGAGATAAAGGGGGGGGGTCACAGGGGGTAAGTAACCTAGGGCCCCCCGCTCTACAAGGGCCACCCACTGCAGATCAGATCTTAATCACCAATCCACAGCGCTGCTGCCACTAACGGAGACATCATCAGTGATATAGGTATCATTGAGACATCAGTGATATCATCAGTTATTTTGGTACCATTGTGGCATCCTCAGTGACATCATTAGTTACTTATGTACCATTATGACATCATCATTGACATCATCAGTGGCATAGGTACCATTGTGACATCATCAGTGACGTAGGTTCCATTGTGACATCATCAGTGACATAAGTACCACCGTGACATCATCAGTGACATCATTAGTGACAGGTACCATTGTGACATCATTAGTGACATAGGTGCCATTGTGACATCATCAGTGGCATCATCAGTGACATAGGTACCATTGTGACATCATTAGTGACATATTTACCAGTGTGACATCACCAGTGACATAATCAGTGACATATGTACCATTGTGACATCATAAGTGACATCAATAGTGACATCATCTATGACATAGGTACCATTGTGACATCATAATTGACATCATAAGTGACATATGTACCATTGTGACATCATCAGTGACACAGGGACCATTGTGACATTCATCAGCTTTATAGGTACCAATGTGACATCATCAGTGACGTGACATAATCTGTGTCATCATCAGTGTCATAGGTGCCATTGTTACATCATCAGAGACATATATACCATTGTGACATCATCACTGACATAGGTACAATTATGAAATTATCTGTGACATAGGTACCATTATGACATCATCAGTAACATAGGTACCATTATGACATCATCAGTGACATCATCAGTGACATATGTACCATAATGACATAATCACTGACATCATCAGTGCCATAAGTACCACTGTGACATCATCAGTGACATCATCAGTGACATATGTTCCATTGTGACCTCATCAGTGGCATTATCAGTGACATATGTACCATTGCAACATCATCAGTGACATAGGTGCCATTATGACATCATCAGTGACATATGTACCATTGTGACATCATCTGTGACATATTTACCATAACAACATCATAATTTACATCATCAGTGGCATAAGTACTATTGTGACATCATCAGTGACATATGTTCCATTGTGACATCATCAGTGACATATGTGCCATTGTGACATAATCAGTGACATCATCAGTGACATAGGTACCATTGTGATATCATCACTGGCATAGGTGCCATCATCAGTGGCATCATCAGTGATTTAGGTACCATTGTGACATCATCAGTGACATATATACCATTATGCATCATCAGTGACATAGGTACCATTGTGACATCATCAGTGACATTGGTGCCATCAGGGCCGGAAAAGGGGGGTCACCGGGTAAGTAACCCCAGGCCCCCGCAGTGCAAACCCCCCCCCCCCACCCCCACCCACCACAGATCGGATCTTAATCACTCATGGACACAGTTTTTCATAGGAGACTTGAATGTGCCACTGCGGATATTAGTCAAGCTCACCA
This sequence comes from Pseudophryne corroboree, assembly GCF_028390025.1. Lineage (NCBI taxonomy): Eukaryota > Metazoa > Chordata > Amphibia > Anura > Myobatrachidae > Pseudophryne > Pseudophryne corroboree. The sequence goes on from NC_086449.1 coordinate 258,706,994, forward strand.
TTTTCTTTGACTCTGTTGAGATCAGGGGGGATATCCTGGTCTGCAGTGCTTTCCTCTGCATATTAATGGGGTCCTTTCTTGGATCTCTCCAGAGTCTCCTAATGTGAAGTTGCAGCTGCATCCACTGGTTTCAAGGATTATTTCAGTGGCAGTTGGTGTGGTGTCCCATGGCATTTGTAGTGAGCAAGGATACATCTTCTCCTACTCTGGCTTTTGGTGGTGCTGGAGGCGTGGAGCTGTATGGTGAGTGCTTGAAGAGTGTGAATTTCCCTATAACCCCATATCCTTTGTGCCACAAGCTCATACTCTTTTATATTCTATTTCCACCAAGAGAGACATATTTACCAAAAGTCATGTCAATATACATAATAAAGCAAACACATTTCACTTGCTCTTTAATATATCATAAGTGTTATACAGGTTGAGTATCCCTTATCCAAAATGCTTGGGACCAGAGAAATTTTGGATATGGGATTTTTCCGTATTTTGGAATAATTGCATACCATAATGAGATATGATGGTGATGAGACCCAAGTCTAAGCACATAATGCATTTATGTTACATATACACCTTATACACACAGCCTGAAGGGAATTTTAGCCAATATTTGTTATAACTTTGTGCATTAAACAAAGTGTGTGTACATTCACACAATTCATTTATGTTTCATATACACCTTATACACACAGCCTGAAGGTCATTTAATACAGTATTTTTAATAACGTTGTGTATTAAACAAAGTTTGTGTACATTGAGCCATCAAAAAACAAAGGTCTCACACTCACTCATAAAGGTCCGTATTTCGGAATATTCCGTATTTCGGAATATTTGGATATGGGATACTCAACCTGTATTGTGTGTTATATATATGATAATTACGTAAGGCAACAAAATTGCACACTGACAGACACAGCAGCTAAAAACAGTTATTTGTTTTAAATATACTCTATCATTAACATTCAAATTCAATTTATCTTTAAACACAACATTAATACTTTGGTTTTGATTTATTCTTGAAATGAAGACACTATTCATATTTTCTGCAGCTACTCAATAAATCTTAGTGCAATAATCTGTCTGAAAAACAGTACTTGGCATCTTAATGAACTTACAGTCACTTAGTTAGCTATATTTCTTCACATAGTTGCATTCAATGCAATGTTAGCATTCATCAAAAAGCTTGATGTTATGACTTCATGAGGAACAGACAAGAATAAGAGGCCCATTTATAAATATTATTATTACTAAAATAATGGGCAAAAGGGTGTTTTTACACCCTTTTCACATTATTTAGGTATCACCTGAATGTATTAAAGGGCATTTGGGGCCGTTTTCATGAAAAACTGCTCCAAACCCTTTAATTCACTTTTTTTTAGTAAGCCACATTGCATTCCCCATACTTATAATGGGAAATGTGATGTGTCCAAATTTACTAAAAACAAAGGGGGTAATTCAGAGTTGATCGCAGCAGCAAATTTGTTAGCAGTTGGGCAAATATGATAACGCTGCCATGTGGGGTGTGAGCATAATAAATTCTCCAGTTAGGGGTTTGATCAAGGGACAAGAGATAAATGGTTTGCTATACATTTCTGAGATTGTGCATCTTAGTCGGTTCTGCGACTCTCTGCGTACAATTTAATAGCAGATCATCTTAATGATTATTTTTGCTCAGTATTTACTACTGAAAGAGAGGGGAAGGGGCCACAGTTAAGTTGCAGGGATATTCAGGAAAATGAAACAAGTACATTTACAGAGGAGAAGGTCCTAACAGAACTCTCAAAGCTGAAAGTGGACAAATCTATGGGGCCAGATGGAATACATCCAAGGATACTAAAAGAACTTAAAGAGGTGCTGGTAGCACCATTGACAGAATTATTCAACCAGTCATTAGCTACAGGAGTAATTCCAGGGGACTGGAAAAGAGCAAACGTAGTCCCACTGCACAAAAGTGGAAGCAAGGAAGAGGCAAACAACTACAGACCAGTGAGTCTTACATCAGTAGTAGGGAAATTGATGGAAACACTCTTAAAAGAAAGAGTTGTAGATTATCTCAAATCCGGCAATTTACTGGATCCCAAACAGCATGGATTCACTGGGGGGAGATCATGTCAAACAAATCTGATTGACTTTTTTGATTGTGTGACTAAAGTGATGGATAAAGGTGGAGCCATGGATATAGCTTATCTAGACTTTAGTAAGGCTTTTGACACAGTTCCACATCGCAGACTGCTAAATAAACTTGAAAGTTTGGGATTGGATATTAGGATTATTGAATGGATAAGATCTTGGTTGAAGGATAGAAAACAGAGAGTTGTGGTAAATGGAGTGCATTCACAGGAGGGAAATGTTACCAGTGGAGTACCCCAGGGATCTGTACTTGGACCAGTGCTTTTTAATATCTTTATTGGTGACATTGCAAATGGCATTAAAGGGAAAGTATGCCTTTTTGCAGATGACACAAAGGTATGCAACAGGGTAGACACACCAGGTGGGGTAAAACAAATGATTGAGGATCTAGGTAGACTAGAGGAATGGTCAAGAGTCTGGCAATTACAGTTTAATGCCAAAAAATGCAAAATCATGCACTTGGGTCTCAAAAATCCTAAAGCTAAATACAGTATTAATGGCACTATACTGGAAAATACTGAGGAGGAAAGGGATCTAGGAGTCACTATTTCAGATGACTTAAAGGCAGGTAAGCAATGTAACAAGGCAATGAGAAAGGCTAGTCAGATGCTTGGCTGCATTGGGAGAGGAATCAGCAGCAGAAAGAAAGAAGTAATAATGCCACTGTATAGGTCATTGGTACGGCCTCATCTAGAATACTGTATTCAGTTCTGGAGGCCATATCTTCAAAAGGATATTAATACATTAGAAACTGTACAAAGGAGGGCAACTAAAATGGTGCATGGCCTACATCACAAAACATACCCAGAAAGACTAAGAAATCTCAATATGTATAGTTTGGAGCAGAGAAGGGAAAGGGGGGACATGATAGAAACTTTCAAATATATCAAGGGTTTTAACAAAGTCCAGGAGGGAAACATTCTCCAAATGAAGAGAAGCAATAGGACACGAGGACATGCACTGAGACTGGAGGGGGGGGGGGTTCAGGGGAAATTTGCGGAAAAATTATTTCACAGAAAGGGTAGTGGACAAGTGGAATAGCCTCCCATCAGAGGTGGTAGAGGCTAAGACAGTAGAGCAATTTAAACATGCATGGGATAGACATAAGGATATCCTTACAAAGAAATAAGGATCAAATAAGGTTAGAGATAAAAATAATATAAAAAAAAAAAAAGGGGGCAGACTAGATGGGCCAAGTGGTTCTTATCTGCCGACAAATTCTATGTTTCTATGTTTCTATGTTACATCCCATGGGAGCCATGCTCTGTGTGACTATTTAGCTGCTTGCGCAGTTGAAAAATATAGACCATTTGAAGGAATATCACCATTGCATCTGACACAGAATCAGGCCCTTAGTACTGAAAAGTTTGATAGATGCTAAGGAAAATTGTCTGATTTGGGGCAAAATGTAGGTAGGTGCTGGCCGTTCATATTAACCCATGGCCAGGCCGCTAAGCTTTCAGGTATTTCGGGCCCCCTCTAGAACGTCAATATTTGACCCCAACCACAGCTGACATTTGGGAAGCAGAGTATATGTCATCATTTACACTTTCTGTATACACAAGGACACCGATACCCATTTGAAATTAAGTCTGCTGAACTCTTTCTCAAAACGCAATTGATGCATCCTTCTCTCTTTTGAATTAGTGCTAGTGCGCTATTGATCCACTGTCGTCCCCCCACCACCACCACTATCACAAAACAAACCTCAGCAGACTACAAGTGTGCCTTGCAACAGAGTAGAGTGCAAAGTGCCTTTAACCACTGGAGCCCTAGGGTGCAGATATCAGTGCCTCAGCAACAAAATATGATTAGCCCCTTTACCCTGCGGACCCCCAGGCTTCAGCCTAGTCAGCACTATGGATAATACTGCCCTGGGTGGGTAGTATCTTTACACAGATCTTAGTAATTTTATATGCACTCACTTGGGATATAACATGTGATTGGGAGGATTTATACACTTATATACTTAGTAATCACTGATATACTGTATATCATAAGTTACCATGTTATGATTTTAGATACAGCATTGCTAAACTGTCCACATCTTGCTAAATAAACGATGCAGTCCACCAGAAATATCACATTTTATTTTTAAAATGTGCTATTTATCAAAATTAGAGAGCAAGCATGCTACTGGGTGAGAATACAGCAGATGTCGCTTGAAGTCAATGTATTCATATATGAATAATGGCATAACTAATGCACAGTATAATTTTGCTATACATCGTACTGCTATTCACAGTCCAGTGCTGGAATAAGAGCACCATAAATCATATTCTACAGCTCTGGGAAGCAAGGTACAGGTTCTAGACATGCAGATGACCAGGAAGATAAGTTACTCTATAAATCATTGTTAAAATGTAAGAAACAATAGGTAAGGACAATGGAAGGACAAAATATACACATTTATCCCTGAAATGTTTCTTCAAATTGCAACTTACAAAGCATCAAACATAAAACAAAAGATACAGGTATCACAGTAAAGTTACAACTATAAAAAGACCAAACACAAGTGAATAAGATAGTAAAAACATTCCATATAAAATGATCTAGACATAAAGGTAATAGCTCACAGGAAGGAGATATTGAGGCTAACTTTATTTCAAGTGACTACAATTTTAATGAGGATTTATTTTGTTTCAAAAATACACATCTTATTGATAAGAAAGAGTTGTATAACCTTGAGCTGGATATTAGAAGCAGCAAAATGATATCTTCCAGTGTTATCAAACTGAAAGGAACATGTATATAATATTAGAAATGATATCATATCCGCTAAACACTTGAAGGGTACATATACTTATATTTCAAAGTCATTGACTCAATGTCCGAACCCACGGTTGCAGCCTCTAGTAGTTTTTATGTTTTCTTTGTATACAGGGCTGTACGATCTCCTCCAATAGATTGTATATGCAAAAGATAAAAACAAAAATTTACTCCAATGTGTAGTACTTTCCTTAAAAATCAAATTAAGGCAAATGGGTTTCATAATTCTTTATGAATGTCCTAAAGGTGGCATGGTTTTTTTTTTACATATAGACCTTTACTTGTGTTACTCAGCAGAGTGGTGAGAAAAATTGGGCCCTTTTTTTTTGTTCTTTACTTATTCAGCTGTGGGAACAATACATCTACCTATGTAAGGTCATTGTATCTCTGTCCAAGTGTGTTTTTATGAATTTTATTTGTGTCATATTGTTTCACCTAATAAACACATTTTATTTTTTACTTATAAACGTTATTTTTTGGGTAGAATCACTACTTATGTGGAGGGGAAGAAACTGCTACAGTAGTCTACAATGCATGTACCTGTATAATAGTAACATTGTATTGTCAGGGCAGATTTATATTCCAACTGGGATGATTGAAACCAACCATTGTTGTCACATTATATATTCTGTAGCTCATATCTATCAATCCATCCATCCATCTCATAACTATTTACTTATCTATCTACCTACCTCATATCTATCCATTTCATATACATCAATCTCATATCTAGCAATCCAACTATTGCATATCTAGCAATCCATCCACTTCATGCAGTATCTATCCATCTATCTCCTAGTTATCCACAAATCCATGGCATATCTATTAGAGATGAGCGCCTGCAATTTTTCGGGTTTTGTGTTTTGGTTTTGGGTTCGGTTCCGCGGCCGTGTTTTGGGTTCGACCGCGTTTTGGCAAAACCTCACCGAATTTTTACTGTCGGATTCGGGTGTGTTTTGGATTCGGGTGTTTTTTTCAAAAAACCCTAAAAAACAGCTTAAATCATAGAATTTGGGGGTCATTTTGATCCCATATTATTATTAACCTCAAAAACCATAATTTCCACTCATTTTCAGTCTATTCTGAATACCTCACACCTCACAATATTATCTTTAGTCCTAAAATTTGCACCGAGGTCGCTGGATGACTAAGCTAAGCGACCCTAGTGGCCGACACAAACACCTGGCCCATCTAGGAGTGGCACTGCAGTGTCACGCAGGATGGCCCTTCCAAAAAACACTCCCCAAACAGCACATGACGCAAAGAAAAAAAGAGGTGCAATGAGGTAGCTGTGTGACTAAGCTCAGCGACCCAAGTGCCCGACACAAACACCTGGCCCATCTAGGAGTGGCACTGCAGTGTCACGCAGGATGTCCCTTCCAAAAAACCCTCCCCAAACAGCACATGACGCAAAGAAAAATAAAAGAAAAAAGAGGTGCAAGATGGAATTGTCCTTGGGCCCTCCCACCCACCCTTATGTTGTATAAACAGGACATGCACACTTTAACCAACCCATCATTTCAGTGACAGGGTCTGCCACACGACTGTGACTGATATGACGGGTTGGTTTGGACCCCCACCAAAAAAGAAGCAATTAATCTCTCCTTGCACAAACTGGCTCTACAGAGGCAAGATGTCCACCTCATCATCATCCTCCGATATATCACCGTGTACATCCCCCTCCTCACAGATTATCAATTCGTCCCCACTGGAATCCACCATCTCAGCTCCCTGTGTACTTTGTGGAGGCAATTGCTGCTGGTCAATGTCTCAGCGGAGGAATTGATTATAATTCATTTTAATGAACATCATCTTCTCCACATTTTCTGGATGTAACCTCGTACGCCGATTGCTGACAAGGTGAGCGGCGGCACTAAACACTCTTTCGGAGTACACACTTGTGGGAGGGCAACTTAGGTAGAATAAAGCCAGTTTGTGCAAGGGCCTCCAAATTGCCTCTTTTTCCTGCCAGTATAAGTATGGACTGTGTGACGTGCCTACTTGGATGCGGTCACTCATATAATCCTCCACCATTCTTTCAATGTTGAGAGAATCATATGCAGTGACAGTAGACGACATGTCCGTAATCGTTGTCAGGTCCTTCAGTCCGGACCAGATGTCAGCATCAGCAGTCGCTCCAGACTGCCCTGCATCACCGCCAGCGGGTGGGCTCGGAATTCTGAGCCTTTTCCTCGCACCCCCAGTTGCGGGAGAATGTGAAGGAGGAGATGTTGACAGGTCGCGTTCCGCTTGACTTGACAATTTTGTCACCAGCAGGTCTTTGCACCCCAGCAGACTTGTGTCTGCCGGAAAGAGAGATCCAAGGTAGGTTTTAAATCTAGGATCGAGCACGGTGGCCAAAATGTAGTGCTCTGATTTCAACAGATTGACCACCCGTGAATCCTTGTTAAGCGAATTAAGGGCTGCATCCACAAGTCCCACATGCCTAGCGGAATCGCTCCCTTTTAGCTCCTTCTTCAATGCCTCCAGCTTCTTCTGCAAAAGCCTGATGAGGGGAATGACCTGACTCAGGCTGGCAGTGTCTGAACTGACTTCACGTGTGGCAAGTTCAAAGGGCATCAGAACCTTGCACAACGTTGAAATCATTCTCCACTGCACTTGAGACAGGTGCATTCCACCTCCTATATCGTGCTCAATTGTATAGGCTTGAATGGCCTTTTGCTGCTCCTCCAACCTCTGAAGCATATAGAGGGTTGAATTCCACCTCGTTACCACTTCTTGCTTCAGATGATGGCAGGGCAGGTTCAGTAGTTTTTGGTGGTGCTCCAGTCTTCTGTACGTGGTGCCTGTACGCCGAAAGTGTCCCGCAATTCTTCTGGCCACCGACAGCATCTCTTGCACGCCCCTGTCGTTTTTTTAAAAATTCTGCACCACCAAATTCAAGGTATGTGCAAAACATGGGACGTGCTGGAATTTGCCCATATTTAATGCACACACAATATTGCTGGCGTTGTCCGATGCCACAAATCCACAGGAGAGTCCAATTGGGGTAAGCCATTCTGCGATGATCTTCCTCAGTTGCCGTAAGAGGTTTTCAGCTGTGTGCGTATTCTGGAAAGCGGTGATACAAAGCGTAGCCTGCCTAGGAAAGAGTTGGCGTTTGCGAGATGCTGCTACTGGTGCCGCCGCTGCTGTTCTTGCGGCGGGAGTCCATACATCTACCCAGTGGGCTGTCACAGTCATATAGTCCTGACCCTGCCCTGCTCCACTTGTCCACATGTCCGTGGTTAAGTGGACATTGGGTACAACTGCATTTTTTAGGACACTGGTGAGTCTTTTTCTGACGTCCGTGTACATTCTCGGTATCGCCTGCCTACAGAAGTGGAACCTAGATGGTATTTGGTAACGGGGGCACACTGCCTCAATAAATTGTCTAGTTCCCTGTGAACTAACGGCGGATACTGGACGCACGTCTAACACCAACATAGTTGTCATGGACTCAGTTATCCGCTTTGCAACAGGATGACTGCTGTGATATTTCATCTTCCTCGCAAAGGACTGTTGGACAGTCAATTGCTTACTGGAAGTAGTACAAGTGGGCTTACGACTTCCCCTCTGGGATGACCATCGACTCCCAGCAGCAACAACAGCAGCGCCAGCAGCAGTAGGCGTTACACGCAAGGATGCATCGGAGGAATCCCAGGCAGGAGAGGACTCGTCAGAATTGCCAGTGACATGGCCTGCAGGACTATTGGCATTCCTGGGGAAGGAGGAAATTGACACTGAGGGAGTTGGTGGGGTGGTTTGCGTGAGCTTGGTTACAAGAGGAAGGGATTTACTGGTCAGTGGACTGCTTCCGCTGTCGGCCCAAGTTTTTGAACTTGTCACTGACTTATTATGAATGCGCTGCAGGTGACGTATAAGGGAGGATGTTCCGAGGTGGTTAACGTCCTTACCCCTACTTATTACAGCTTGACAAAGGGAACACACGGCTTGACACCTGTTGTCCGCATTTCTGGTGAAATACTTCCACACCGAAGAGCTGATTTTTTTGGTATTTTCACCAGGCATGTCAACGGCCATATTCCTCCCACGGACAACAGGTGTCTCCCCGGGTGCCTGACTTAAACAAACCACCTCACCATCAGAATCCTCCTGGTCAATTTCCTCCCCAGCGCCAGCAACACCCATATCCTCCTCATCCTGGTGTACTTCAACACTGACATCTTCAATCTGACTATCAGGAACTGGACTGCGGGTGCTCCTTCCAGCACTTGCAGGGGGCGTGCAAATGGTGGAAGGCGCATGCTCTTCACGTCCAGTGTTGGGAAGGTCAGGCATCGCAACCGACACAATTGGACTCTCCTTGTGGATTTGGGATTTCGAAGAACGCACAGTTCTTTGCGGTGCTACTGCTTTTGCCAGCTTGAGTCTTTTAATTTTTCTAGCGAGAGGCTGAGTGCCTCCATCCTCATGTGAAGCTGAACCACTAGCCATGAACATAGGCCAGGGCCTCAGCCGTTCCTTGCCACTCCGTGTGGTAAATGGCATATTGGCAAGTTTACACTTCTCCTCCGACAATTTTATTTTAGGTTTTGGAGTCCTTTTTTTACTGATATTTGGTGTTTTGGATTTGACATGCTCTGTACTATGACATTGGGCATCGGCCTTGGCAGACGACGTTGCTGGCATTTCATCGTCTCGGCCATGACTAGTGGCAGCAGCTTCAGCACGAGGTGGAAGTGGATCTTGATCTTTCCCTAATTTTGGAACCTCAACATTTTTGTTCTCCATATTTTAATAGGCACAACTAAAAGGCACCTCAGGTAAACAATGGAGATGGATGGATACTAGTATACAATTATGGATGGACTGCCGAGTGCCGACACAGAGGTAGCTACAGCCGTGGACTACCGTACTGTACTGTGTCTGCTGCTAATATAGACTGGTTGATAAAGAGATGTAGTAGTAGTATGTATGTATAAAGAAGAAAGAAAAAAAAACCACGGGTAGGTGGTATACAATTATGGACGCACTGCCGAGTGCCGACACAGAGGTAGCTACAGCCGTGGACTACCGTACTGTACTGTGTCTGCTGCTAATATAGACTGGTTGATAAAGAGATGTAGTAGTAGTATGTATGTATAAAGAAGAAAGAAAAAAAAGCCACGGGTAGGTGGTATACAATTATGGACGGACTGCCCAGTGCCGACACAGAGGTAGCTACAGCCGTGGACTACCGTACTGTACTGTGTCTGCTGCTAATATAGACTGGTTGATAAAGAGATGTAGTAGTAGTATGTATGTATAAAGAAGAAAGAAAAAAAAACCACGGGTAGGTGGTATACAATTATGGACGGACTGCCGAGTGCCGACACAGAGGTAGCTACAGCCGTGGACTACCGTACTGTACTGTGTCTGCTGCTAATATAGACTGGTTGATAAAGAGATGTAGTAGTAGTATGTATGTATAAAGAAGAAAGAAAAAAAAAACCACGGGTAGGTGGTATACAATTATGGACGGACTGCCCAGTGCCGACACAGAGGTAGCTACAGCCGTGGACTACCGTACTGTACTGTGTCTGCTGCTAATATAGACTGGTTGATAAAGAGATGTAGTAGTAGTATGTATGTATAAAGAAGAAAGAAAAAAAAACCACGGGTAGGTGGTATACAGTTATGGACGGACTGCCCAGTGCCGACACAGAGGTAGCTACAGCCGTGGACTACCGTACTGTACTGTGTCTGCTGCTAATATAGACTGGTTGATAAAGAGATGTAGTAGTAGTAGTATGTATGTATAAAGAAGAAAGAAAAAAAAACCACGGGTAGGTGGTATACAATTATGGACGGACTTCCCAGTGCCGACACAGAGGTAGCTACAGCCGTGGACTACCGTACTGTACTGTGTCTGCTGCTAATATAGACTGGTTGATAAAGAGATGTAGTAGTAGTATGTATGTATAAAGAAGAAAGAAAAAAAAACCACGGGTAGGTGGTATACAATTATGGACGGACTGCCCAGTGCCGACACAGAGGTAGCTACAGCCGTGGACTACCGTACTGTACTGTGTCTGCTGCTAATATAGACTGGTTGATAAAGAGATGTAGTAGTAGTAGTATGTATGTATAAAGAAGAAAGAAAAAAAAACCACGGGTAGGTGGTATACAATTATGGACGGACTGCCGAGTGCCGACACAGAGGTAGCTACAGCCGTGGACTACCGTACTGTACTGTGTCTGCTGCTAATATAGACTGGTTGATAAAGAGATGTAGTAGTAGTATGTATGTATAAAGAAGAAAGAAAAAAAAACCACGGGTAGGTGGTATACAATTATGGACGGACTGCCGAGTGCCGACACAGAGGTAGCTACAGCCGTGAACTACCGTACTGTGTCTGCTGCGACTGGATGATAAATAATGATATAAAAAATATATATATATCACTACTGCAGCCGGACAGGTATATATTATATAATGACGGACCTGCTGGACACTGTCTGTCAGCAGAATGAGTTTTTTATAGAATAAAAAAAAAAACACCACACAAGTGAAGTCACACGACGAGTGTTTAACTTTTTCAGGCAATCACAATATAGTATACTATACTACTAACTATACTGGTGGTCAGTGTGGTCAGGTCACTGGTCAGTCACACTGGCAGTGGCACTCCTGCAGCAAAAGTGTGCACTGTTTAATTTTAATAATAATATGTACTCCTGGCTCCTGCTATAACCTATAACTGGCACTGCAGTGCTCCCCAGTCTCCCCCACAATTATAAGATGTGTGAGCTGAGCACAGTCAGATACGAGTGTTTAACTTTTTCAGGCAATCACAATATAGTATACTATACTACTAACTATACTGGTGGTCAGTGTGGTCAGGTCACTGGTCAGTCACACTGGCAGTGGCACTCCTGCAGCAAAAGTGTGCACTGTTTAATTTTAATAATAATATGTACTCCTGGCTCCTGCTATAACCTATAACTGGCACTGCAGTGCTCCCCAGTCTCCCCCACAATTATAAGATGTGTGAGCTGAGCACAGTCAGATATATACATAGATGATGCAGCACACTGGGCTGAGCAGTGCACACAGATATGGTATGTGACTGAGTCACTGTGTATCGTTTTTTTCAGGCAGAGAACGGATATATTAAATAAAACTGCACTGTCTGGTGGTCACTGTGGTCAGTCACTAGTAAACTCTGCACTCTCTACAGTTCTACAGTACTCCTAAGCTCCAGTAAATCAGGTCAATCTCTCTCTCTCTCTCTCTTCTAATCTAAATGGAGAGGACGCCAGCCACGTCCTCTCCCTATCAATCTCAATGCACGTGTGAAAATGGCGGCGACGCGCGGCTCCTTATATAGAATCCGAGTCTCGCGAGAATCCGACAGCGTCATGATGATGTTCGGGCGCGCTCGGGTTAACCGAGCAAGGCGGGAAGATCCGAGTCGCTCGGACCCGTGAAAAAAAACATGAAGTTCGTGCGGGTTCGGATTCAGAGAAACCGAACCCGCTCATCTCTAATATCTATCCATCCATACAGTACCATTCCATCCACCTATATTATATGTAATGATTTATATATTTCATATTTAATGTATCCATACATTTATCTATGTATCACATACCAATCCATCCTTCCAACCACCTCACATCTAACCATCCATCTCATATCTATCCATCCATCCATCCATCTCTATCCATCCATCTCATACTGATTTCTGCATTCATCTTATATCTATACATCCATCTCTAATTTATATATCCATCTATCCATCCAGCCCATATCTATCCATTTAATATCCATCCACCTTATATCTATCAATTGACTATCCATCCATCTCATATCTATCCCTTCTTTCTATCTCATATTGATTCATCCATCCCTTATGACAAGGATGTACGATTCGATATGACATGGATGGATTGAAAGATATGGCATGGTTGGATAGATATGGATGGATGGACAGATATTACATTGACAAATCCATTTCATATTTATCCATCTATCCAGTGCATATCTATTCAACTATGTCTTATCTACTCATCTATCTCATATCCATCTTTCACATATCCAGCCATTCATCTTTTCATATCTATCCATCCCATATACAGGTGAAACTCAGAAAATTAGAATATCGTGCAAAAGTTCATTAATTTCAGTAATTCAACTTAAAAGGTGAAACTAATATATTATATAGACTCATTACATGCAAAGTGAGATATTTCAAGCCTTTATTTGTTATAATTTTAATGATTGTGGCTTACAGTTTAAGAAAACCCCAAATCCAAAATCTCAGAAAATTAGAATATTACATAAACTCAATAAAAAAAGGATTTTAAATACAGACATGTCTGCCCTCTGAAAAGTATAATCATGCATATGTACTCAGTACTTGGTGTGGGCCCCTTTTGCATGGATTACTGACTCAATGCGGCGCGGCATGGATTCTATCAGCCTGTGGCACTGTTGAGGTGTTATGGAAGACCAGGATGCTTCAAAAGTGGCCTTCAGCTCTTCTGCATTGTTAGGTCTCATGTCTCTCATCTTTCTCTTGCCAACGTCCCATAGAATCTCTGTGGGGTTCAGGTCCGATGAGTTTGCTGGCCAATCCAGCACAGTAAACCCACGTTCATTGAACCAGGTTTTGGTACTTTTGTCAGTATGGGCAGGTGCCAAGTCCTGCTGGAAAATGAAGTCAGCATCTCCATAAAGCTTGTCTGCTGAAGGAAGCATGAAGTGCTCTAAAATGTACTGGTAGATTGCTGCGTTGACTCTGGACTGAATAAAGCACAGTGGACCAACACCAGCAGATGACATGGCTCTCCAAACCAACACAGTCTGTGGAAACTTCATACTGGACTTCAAGCATCTTGGATTGTGTGCCTCCATACTCTGGGACCTTGGTTTCCAAATGAGTTACAACATCTGCTCTCATTAGAAAAGAGGACTTTGGACCACTGAGCAACAGACCAGTTCTTTTTTTCTTTAGCCCAGGTAAGAAGCTTCTTACATTGTTTGTTGTTCAGGAGCGGCTTGACAAGAGGAATATGACATTGGAGATGCTGACTTCATTTTCCAGGGGCCCAAAGCAAGTACTGAGTACATATGCATAATTATACTTTTCAGAGGGCCAACATTTCTGTATTTAAAATCCTTTTTTTTATTGATTTTATGTAATATTCAAATTTTCTGAGATTTTGGATTTGGGGTTTTCTTAAGCTGTAAGCTACCATCATCAAAATTATAAAAAATAAAGGCTTGAAATATCTCACTTTGCATGTGATGAGTCTATATAATATATTAGTTTCAACTTTTAAGTTGAATTACTGAAATAAATTAACTTTTGCAAGATATTCTAATTGTCACCTGTATATCCAACTCATATCTATCTATAAAAAGAAGACAGTCACCATCTATCATCCCATTCTCTTCACCTACAAGCACTGTTAATGTAGCACACACCACGGCAGATGTTTTGCAGAGCATAGAACAGGACATATCCTCCAACTTTCAAACTGGATTGGGACAAAACTTGAGTCTATATTGCTCAAACTTGTGATAAGAGGATTGCTTGTAATAATCTAAAATACTGAGGATATGATCATATCAGCAGATATACATAAAATCCCATGTTATATAACTACTGGTGAAATAACAGTTTCTTAAATTCAATCCAAGAGACAATACCAAAACACTGTTGCAACTTGCAAGTGCCCAAAACTGCTCAGTAAACACAATCCAGCAAGTAATTCAGCAGACGGATTAAATATTAGCAGTGCTGCTGGTTAGCAAATCGCTGTCAGTGGTAAAACATTGAGTGTTGCTTTGTAAACAGTGACCTCATAAGTATAAACAATTGCTGGTTATCTGTATAGCTGCTAAAGTTGTCAAATTTCTTGCAGTTAATTATCTGCGTTGAGGATGGAGTTCCGGTGCCCAGGATCCTGGAGGTCAATATACCGACACTAGGATCCCGGTCACCCAAATGCCGGCAGCAGGGCAAGAGCTAGAAATCCCCTTGCGGGCTCACTGCGCTCGCCATGCTGCAAGCTCTGTGGCTTGCTGCGCTCGCCACAAAATTTATTCCCTGTCTTTGGGTGTCGTGGACACCCACGAGTGGGAATAGCCCTGATGCAGCTGTTGGCATTCTCTGCGGTCACAGTCATGGCGTCTGTATTCTGACCACCTGGATACCGACCGCCGGAATATTAACTACATCCCAATTATCTAGTAAAATGTTAAAATGCAGTTAAAACAGAATAACAATTCAAAATACACTGAGGCAATGTATCAGTTAAATTAATCTCAAATCTATTTGATATAGCATATATACTCTACAGCAGGCCTGGCCAACCTGTGGCTCTCCAGATGTTGTGAAACTGCACATCCCAGCATGCCCTGCCACAGTTTTAGCATTCCCTAATAGCAAAACTGTGGCAAAGCATGATGGGACTTGTAGTTTTACAACAGCTGGAGAGCCACAGGTTGGCCAGGCCTGCTCTACAGATCAAGGGTTTGAGAACACACCAATTTTTCCAGTCTTTATTGAACTTTAAGCAATTCAAGTCCAGTGAACAACCTGAAATGATACAAAGGTAAGCTGCAAGCCTTTTCCTGGAACAACTAATGGGTTAAGAAGTTACTGCTGTTCTGCAGCAATAAAATGAAGGTAGTAATGTTAAATATCTTACATATGATGGACCAATAGGTGTATATGCCATGTATTCGGAGAAATGTGCATTAGTGACCATCGTTCTTTACAGATATGACATAATATGATTTTGCTATGGATGTAATTGTACCCTCTATTGGACTCTTTAAAGTTAACTGTTTATAATGTTTGATCCTTATTACGGGCATAATCGGATACCACTGTAATTACCGGGGACATTATCTGAGTAGCCCAGGGAAACCGGCACAAACTGAGGAGTATTTATTTATTTTTAGTTCTTTATATAGCACACACAAATTCCACTGCACTTTACAGGGAATATTTAGTCACTGACATCAGTCCCTGCCTACACTCAATATTCTCTACACATACACCCTAGGGTTATTGTTTCTCAGAATCCAATTACCCACCAGTATGATTTTGGATTGTGAGAGGAAACCCGAAGCACCCATGGAAACCCATGTAGAAAAGGAAGAACATACAAACCCTGCACAGATAGGGCATAGGTGGGTAATGAAACAAAGACCTCAGCGCTGTGATGAAGTAATGCTAACTACTCTGCCAACTGTGCAAGAGAAATATCCCCCTCCTTACCTCGTGCACAGTATTTTTCATTGTTTTTGTTCCGAAGGTGTGTGGCCACATCTCTCAGAATTGGTCATACCAACTGTCTCTCCCGAGCCCACAGTTTGTCTCAGCGACCCTGATTATGGGGTCAAATCTAATCGCTGACATCCATTTACAGGTATATACAGAGTTATCTATTTTGTTTTAGTAGATCCATGTTATATTATATAACTAATGTTACCTACCTACCCAATCTACAGTATGTGATAGTCAAGGGGTCACACTTCTGTACAGTATCTATAAGTTACTACATTCAGTGTGATATATTGCATGATCCGTGTTTTCTGTGATTTTTATTATTATTATTATTATTATTATTATGGTTTTCCATGTTATATTGGTGTTATTATTGTCACTACGACAACAAGTGATGTCTTTATTCTGCACGTTACTTTCACTGGCAGAGCGTGCACTTTCACTATGTGTAACATTTGTGTGATAGGAAGGGGAAAACAGCACTCTGAAGCAGGGCTGTCAGAACAGCAGTGTAGGCCCCTGGGCAAAGAGGTGGGGGAACTCATGTCCCTCAACACCCGCGCGCCGTCGGCGCACATTGCAAAAATGGTGTGTGGCCTCACTAGGAAGGGGCGTGGCCACACAATAGTACCCCTAATTCAAAATAACGCCTTATAGTAGCACAATCATATTCACATTGCCCCACATATTAGTGCCATTTACACACACAATGCCCACAGTAGCAGGCCACTTACACACACAATGCCCACAGCAGTCCCCCCCCCCCACACACACACACACAATTTTAGATGTGGTGCACAATGTAGCAGGATAAGTTAAACAACCTTTGCTCACCTCGCTTATGTCTTCCATGTGTCCCTTCTGTTTCCTTTGTCTGTTACTTTGCTCATATGTCCGTCTCTTCATCCTAGGTAACCCTCTCACTCCATATATACTTTGCTTTGTGCCTGATTACCTGCATCTTTTCTCCTTTAATTACCCCCTACACCTCTCTCTCCCTACTATCCATTCAGCCTCTGCTTCTAACTTAACCCCTGCACCTCTCACTCCCCTATCTCACCCCCTGCTCCTCTCATTCCCCTATCTCACCTCTGGTGCCTCACTTACCCATCTCACTCCCTGTTCCTCACTCCCCCAATCTCACCCCGTGCTCCTCTCACTCCCTGCTATCACTTCAGCCTCTGTTTCTATTTAACACCTGCACCTCTCACTCCTGTGCTTACTCCCCTACATCACCCCCTGCTCCTCTCATACCCCATCTCACCTCCTGTGCCTCAGTCCCCCATCTCACCTCTTGTGCCTCACTCAACATCTCACCTCCTGTTCCTCGCTCCACCATCTCACCTCCTGTTCTTGACTACACCATCTCACCCCATGTGCCTCACCCCCCTATATTACCTCTTTTGCCTCATTCCTCCATCTCACCTCATGTGCCTCACTCTGCCATCTCACCCCCCCTGTGCCTCACTCCAGTGTTACACCCCCATATCACCTCCTTTGCCTCAGTCCCCCATGTCACCTCCTGTGCCTCACTCTGCCATCTCACCCCATCTCACCCCTCTGTGCCTCACTTTCCCCACCTCCCCCATATCACCTCCTGCTCCTGGCATTTTCATGAGACACAGTCTCTCTGGGAGTGGGACAGAGGAGGAGCAGGGAGCATCAGCTGGGTCACAGTTTAAGTTGTGAGCGGCTGCCAGCCATTCCTGTGCACCGGCTGCTGATCTAATTGACAGCCGGTCCGCCCATCATCCAGGATTGGCTGGTGGCCACTGCTAGCTCTATAGTGCACTGAAGCCGAGACCAGATGCTCGTGGCCGGACGGAGGCGGAACTGGTTCCGCCTTCAATTAGAGGTGACGGAACGCAGTTCCGGCCTACTTTAACCACTGGTCGACAGTGACTAAGTCGACACCCAAAACAGGTCGACACAAGCATTAGGTCAACATGAGGAAGGTTGACATGACAAAAGGTCGACATGAGGTTTTTAAAAAAAATTGGTGTCGTTCTCTTCGTAGAGTGACCGGGAACCTCAATTAGTGCACCATGTTCGCTCGCCATGCTTCGGGCAAGGTGCCTCACTCTGCTACCGCTGCGCTCAGCACAGGTTATCGTTACCAATCGTAGTCCATGTGGATCTTAATGTATGAAAAAGTTTAAAAAATAAAAAAAGAAAAGAAAAACTCATGTCGACATTTTGTCACGTCGACCTAGTACATGTCGACCTAGTGACCATGTCAACCTGGAAACCCTGTCGACCTAATGCATGTTGACCAATAGTGGTCGACCTAATGACTGTCGACCTAAGTGTGGTCGACCTAGAGACAAGATTCCATCCTCAGGACCTGGTGAAAAATAAACCCTGGAAATGATAATAGTCTGAGTGTGTACTCATCCCTTCCACTGACACTAATACTATTATTAGTGTTGCTACTGGCAGTGGTATCTAATAACATTATCTATTAATATTTGGAATATCTGCGGCATGAAAGTTCTTACCCGTTTTTGAAAGAAGACAAAAGATGTTTAGGGGCATACATTTGTGCTTATCTGGTGCTTGCATGTTTATTTAATTGTATTTTACATGGTAACTAATAGCCTAGGCAAAAACCTTAGTGCTGGTTCTACTGTTGGAGGTGGAGTCAGAGCCGGCCCTAACCAATATGATGCCCTAGGCAAGATTTTGGCTGGTGCCCCCTAGCACCTCCGCTAGTTCTGCAGGAGATGCCTGGCATGACTCAGCTGGCAGCTCTGCTAGCGTTGGGCGCCTTTTGTTTATGAAAATGCATCTTATTTGCATTACTATGTGGCTAGGATGCACAAGCAGCTTCTGCTGATTAAAATGATATGCAGCATGCTTATATTCTGTGTGTGACTGCGGCTGTATCTGCATACGAAATGCTACATTACAGTGATTTCCAGGAATACACTGCAACGTAGCATTTCGTATGTAGATACAGCCGCAGTCACACACAGAATATAGGCATGCCACATATCATTTTAATCATCAGAAGCTGCTGGTGCCCCTAAGCATACCAAATGCCCTAGGCATTTGTCTAGTTTGCCTATGCCTAAGGCCGGCTCTGGGTGGAGTCTACTTTTTTTTAATTTCATTTATTGAATTATTTATTTATTTTTTTAAACTGTGAACGCGCCTGAGTGCCAGCGGTGTGTGGCTTCAAAATCCAATGTTCATTGCCAGTAGGTTGGCAAGTCAGCCTTCAAGTTGCAAGTTATTACATCCTGCGACTTTAAGGAAAATTACTCTGGAACACACTTGCCCACTCTCCCGGAAAGGCAGAGAGGCTCCCGAAATTAGGGTGGTACTCCCGGCCCCCCGGGGAAGGGGGCAAGTCTCCCGCATCCCGCTTGCCCCCCCCCCCCCCCGCTGCTCCCTGCACTCTACCCGCTGCACCCCACACTCCCCCACCACTATCAGCCTCTTAAATAGAAAAAGGAGAGGGGCTATGACGCGATTGCGCTAATTCAGGTCATCGTAGCCTCACCCCCGCTCTGCAATACCAATAATGTGGGCATTACAGAGCAGGGGTGTGGCTACGATGACGCAAACACGTCACCACGCCCCCGTACCGCCTCCTCCATGCCCCCTCTTGTGTGACCTGGCTGCTTCCTCCCGAAGGGAGCAGCAACAAAGTTGGTAAGTATGCTCTGAAATCTCGTTGCGACTTTCATAGTCTCTGAAAAAAATACGGAATGTCACATTACCCCAAAAGGTGTTTAGTAAAAAAAAAAAAAATTATAAAATAATGCTGTATGCAGTGTCTTGTCTCAGAACTGGGGAAATAGTTACCAAAAAAATAAGGTTCCTTCCCTTCCAACAGATAAGAAGCTCAATATGCACTACAAATGTTGTCCCCATCCCGAATACATAACTGCCCAGTCATAAGAAAAATGTTTTTGTGCCTGTAATAAATAAACCATTAATAATAAATGAAATAATGATGTCAATAGCTTAAAAAAAACAAACAAACAAACAAACAAACAAAAACGTGTGAATGGAAGGACAGGTGTTTATTTCATTTTTACTTTACATAAGTGTCTCACTACCACCCTGTTAGACTGAGCACAGTGCACCACCACCACTACACATAGGCAAACTGCAAAGTGGTTTTATCATGCGGTTTGACCTAAACTGTGGGGAGTTTGCTGAAACCACGTGTCGTTCCGGGATTGCAAAACGCCACATTTCGAATGCGGTTTCAGTTTTCATCATCCAAACAGTTCTGAAAACTACATATGATGTGTGGTGGTTTGTAAACTACATACACAAAGTGCTACTTGACTGTAAGGTTAAAGTGAGCCGGAACGGGGCGGAACTGCGTTCCGTCAGTTCCACCAGGAGACGGAACGCAGTTCCGCCTCCCCCGGCTCACCTAACCCGATGTCCCGGGCGGCGCTGCAGGGAGATGCCGGGCGCCCGCTGAGATCGCGTTACCAGCGGGCGCCCGTCTCCCTCTCCGCAGCGGCAGCCGGAGCTCAGTACTGAGCTCCGGCTTCCGGCTCTGTCAGTGCGCGCTATGGGAGAGACGTCATGACGTCTCTCCCATAGTGCCGAGGAGCGGGCGGCGAGAGAGGACTGCGGCGGGATCGGGGCTTGGTAAGTATGGTGCTCCCCCTCTCCCCTCCCTCCTATATGTGTACCACTAGCGGCGTTTCTACTGCGGGCTAGTTACTGGGGGGCTTTTACTACTGGGGGGCTTTACTACTGGGGCAAACTACAGAGGGGCAAAACTACTGGGGGGCTTTACTACTGGGGCAAACTACAGAGGGGCAAACTACTGGGGGGCTTTACTGCTGGGGCAAACTACTGGGGGTCTTTACTACCGGGGCAAACTACAGAGGGGCAAACTACTGGGGGGCTTTACTGCTGGGGCAAACTACAAGGGGCAAACTACTGGGGGCATTACTACAAGGGGCAAGCTACAAAGGGGCAAACTACTGGCAGCATTACTACTGGGGGCTAAACTACAAGGGGGCATAATTACAGGAGCTAAACTACTGGGGGTATAACTACAAGGGGGCAAAGTACTGGGGACATTACTAACTTTGGCAAACTACATGGGGCTAAACTACAGGGGCTAAACAACTGGGGGCACAACTGCAGGGGGCATTACCACTGGGGGATAAACTACATGGGGCAAACTACATGAGGGCAAAGCTACTGGGGGCATTACCACTCAGAGGCTAAACTAAAGGGGGGGGGGAGTAAATTGCTGGGGTCATAACTGCAGGGGCATTACCAGTATGGGCATGACTACTGGGGCTAAACGACTAGGGGCAATACTACACAGCGGCATTACCATTAAGGGCATTACTGATGGGGTGCACAGCTAATGAGGGCATTGTAAAGGGGGCACTTCATAAGGGGCACTACTGTTGGGGGCATTGCATAAGGGGCACTACTACTGTGGGCATTGTATAAGGGGTGCTACTACTGGGGGCATTACTGTATAGGCCGACAAAGAAGCTGCGTTCCCGGTCCGCCCTCAGTCGCTCCACCCCTACCATTGCCGCCGCACTGGAAGCCCAGGTTCCAGACTCTCAGCTGCAGCGGATCTGGGACCAGGCCGGCTTTATTATCCCTGCCGCTGCATCGAGCTCCTGTGACCGCGGCGCTACTAGTTCAAATCTGTCGCTGATTGGCTGCCGGTCCGCAGCAGTTTTGAAATATTAGCGCCGTGGTCACAGGAGCTCGATGCGGCGGCAGGAATAAAGCCAGCCTGGTTCCAGATCCACTGCAGCCGCCCTCAGCCTCTTCTGCCGCCCCGCCCTCGGACCTCTGCGCACCCACAGCCTCCTCCTCCGCACTATCTCCGAGGCCCACAGCCTCCTCCACGTCACGCCTACCACAGCCTACTCATCCACAGCACCGCAGACCACCGCCGCTGCTAAACAGGTAATCTAACCTGCTGCCTTTCTCTCTCCCTAGTCCCTACTGTATTCCCTTGCTGTCACTTTCCATGTCCCTGCTGTCACTTTCCATGTCCCTGCTGTCACTCTCCCTGTCACTCTGTCACTCTATAATGTGAATTTCGGCTCATACCGTGTGCTATAATGTGAATTTTGGCTCATACCGTGTGCTATAATGTGAATTTCGGCTCATACTGTGTGGTGTAATGTGAATTTTGGCTCATACCGTGTGGTGTAATGTGAATTTGGCTCATACTGTGTGGTGTAATGTGAATTTGGCTCATACTGTGTGGTGTAATATGAATGTGGCTCATACTGTGTGGTATAAATGTGAATTTCGGCTCATACTGTGAGGTATAATGTGAAAGGGGTCCTACTATTGTGGTGCATAATGTGTATAAGGGGTATATGGTGTGGTAAACTACACTGAAGGGCACACCCCCTTTTGCGTGGCCACGCCCCCCTTGTCAGGAGTGCGCGTGCCTTCGGCGCGCACATAATTGCACCCTTCACTTTTCCATACCCCCACTTAAAAATTTCCACTTGGGTACTACTACTGTGGGCATTATTACTATTGTGTGACCACGCCCCTTTCTTTTTGAGGCCACACCGCCCTTTTTGCTGCGCCGTGGGGAGGGGGGTGAGTTCCACCACCTCTCTAGGACCACTTTAAGCACTGGTAATAGATCACGCCTAAAATATTTTTCTGCCTAGGCCTTTCTCTTGTACTGGAATAGAAAATCATTTAGAACACTCTACTAAGCAACAAGAATTATTTTATTTTATCATTATTTTTATATATATTTTGCAGTTGATTTCATATCATAAGAGAAATATGATATGCCTGAAATTGTTAGTTAAGAAATACCGAGCTGATATTTAGCACTGAGTCAGGATTCCTGCGTGGGCGCTACCCCTGTAAAGGGGTTAATAAAGCTCTGCCGTTCCTAACAAGCCATATGTTCACTCATGGGGTCAGCAGGAAATTCACAGGAAACTCACTAACTTGCTAACAGATTGTATGAACAAAATAATAAGAAAATATATTTTCCTCCAGTTAATAACCTTTTCTAGTTGCATAAAAAGTTCTACTACATTACCTGGGCAATCAGTGGAGCATAGACAGTAAAGAAAAATAATTGTGCAGCATCTGATTCACGCCCGGAGTTTGGGCTGCAGTTCAAACACGACTTGTCATTTCTGAACCATGTTTCCCTATTTTGTATTTTTCCTCAGCTAATGAACAGGGCATATGGCAGTGCAATCACAAGTGCCTGATAATAGATATTTCCTTCCATGTCCAAAACAGTTCTCCTATATTTTTATTGCATTATTTTTTATTGCTTTTAGGTGCCTATTTGTCATGTAGGCCCCCAAAACATGATCTATCTGTTGCTGCTCATCATGGCAATAGAAAATCTTTTTCAGGGCTATTACACATAAAAAATAGAACAGGGCAGATGAACGATGTCCATCTCCTCAGCTATACTGGCTGGCAGCAGTAAGCTGATTTACCACATCCCCCGTCCAGTTGGACTTGGCCTTCCAGCAGCTGCTAAGCAATATACCTCTGATAAGAAAAGATGCTTAATTATAATAAAGCATATTTTCTTGGGTTTCACATCCTCCATCATTGGGGGTCATTCCGACCCGTTCGCACGCAGCAGTTCTTCGCTGCGGTGCAAACAGGTCGGGACTGCGTCTGTGCGGCGCTCGCAATGCGCACTCGCATCGTGCCAGGCAGCGATGCCGCCAGCTCAGAAAGTGATTGCAGTGGCGATCACACAAAGAATGACAGACGGGAGGCGTTCTGGGGTGTCAACTGACCTTTTCAAGGCGTGGTGAGGCGAACGCAGGTGGATCCAGGCGTTTGGAGGGCGGATTTCTGACGTCAATCTTGGGACCTTCGTCGCTGGATCCGTCCGTCCACAGGGTAAGTAACTCTTACCCTGGTCTTGTTTTGCAGGAAACTTTTTTAGCATAGCAGGGCTGCACAAGTGATCGCAGCCCTGCTATGCTAAAATACACTTCCCCATAGGCGGCGTCAAGTTGATCGCACGAGCAGCAAAAAGTTGGTACGTGCGATCAACTCGGATGTCGCTGGCTCCAGCCTCCTCATACTAAGTCCCTGGCTCCACTTTCTGGAGGGATGGGTTAGGGATGGGTTAGGGTTAGGCTGCAGGAGAGGTGGGTATGGGTTAGGCTGCAGGAGTGGTGGTTTAGGGTTAGGCTGCAGAAGGGATGGGTAAGAGTTAGGCTGCAGGAGGGGTGGGTTAGGGTTAGGCTGCAGGAGGGGTGGGTTAGGGTTAGGCTGCAGGAGGGATGGGTTAGGGTTAGGCTGCAGGAGGGGTGGGTTAGGGTTAGGCTGCAGGAGGGGTGGGTTAGGGTTAGGCTGCAGGAGGGATGGGTTAGGGTTAGGCTGCAGGAGGGGTGGGTTAAGGTTAGGCTGCAGGAGGGGTGGGTTAGGGTTAGGCTGCAGGAGTGGTGGGTTAGGGTTAGGCTGCAGGAGGGATGGGTTAGGGTTAGGCTGCAGAAGGGATGGGTTAGGCTGCAGGAGGGGTGGGTTAGGGTTAGGCTGCAGGAGGGGTGGGTTAGGGCTAGGCTGCAGGAGGGATGGGTTAGGGTTAAGTTGCAGGAGGGGTGGGTTAGGGTTAGGCTGCAGGACGGGTGGGTTAGGGTTAGGCTGCAGGAGGGGCGGGTTAGGGTTAGGCTGCAATAGTGGTGGTTTAGGGTTGGGCTGCAGGAGGGGTGGGTTAGGGTTATGCTGCAATAGTGGTGGTTTAGGGTTAGGCTGCAGGAGGGGTGGCTAAGTCCCTGGCTCTACTTTCTGCACATCAATAAGGCAAGGAGCAATAACGAACTGCAAGCTGAGCACAGCAATCCCCAGCCAGCTCACATAAAGGCCTCCATTTATCAAGCCTTGGAGAGTGGTAAATAGCACTGTGACAAAGAACCAACCAAGCAGCTCCTAACTTCCATGTCATAGGCTGTGTTTGAAAAATGAGGAGCTGGTTGGCTTGTACTTTATCACCGTGCTGTTTATCACTCCCCAAACCTTGATAAAATAAGATATGAGAAAAAATATTTTGTGTATTATATGTATTTTGGAGCCTATTTATAAAGAAGTTTTTCCATAAAACTAGAGTTTCTGCATAATTATACGTATGGGATATAGTCTGCAGGAGGGATGGGTTAGGGTTAGGCTGCAGGAGAGGTGGGTTAGGGTTAGGCTGCAGGAGTGGTGGTTTAGGGTTAGGCTGCAGAAGGGATGGGTTAGGGTTAGGCTGCAGGAGGGGTGGGTTAGGGTTAGGCTGCAGGAGGGGTGGGTTAGGGCTAGGCTGCAGGAGGGATGGGTTAGGGTTAGGCTGCAGGAGGGGTGGGTTAGGGTTAGGCTGCAGGAGGGGTGGGTTAGGGTTAGGCTGCAATAGTGGTGGTTTAGGGTTGGGCTGCAGGAGGGGTGGGTTAGGGTTATGCTGCAATAGTGGTGGTTTAGGGTTAGGCTGCAGGAGGGGTGTCTTACGGTTAAAATATTCACCAGGTTACGTTAGTATTCTGAGCGTCGGCATTCCGCTGTCGGGATTTTGAGCATCAGGATTTCATACCCAACCCGTAAGTATCACCACTGTGTAAGAACAACCTATTTCAGGAGATTTCACAGAGATCTCCTGTAGTAGGCTAACCCTTGCAGCAGACCACAGTCCCCATTACTTTCAATAGGAACTGCAGTCTTACATCTATACTAAACCCCGAAAAAGTAAAGTTTAGTCCCACTGGTTTACTCCATCCCTCGGATGGCGTTATCTGCTTTATACCTATGGAGGCGTTCTCGCAGGAGGGGGATCTTATAATCACTCACCCGCAGGCATCCATAAGGCTCCGGAAAGTCACACTGTGAGCATGCGTAGTGTCAGATTCTCAGGAGGAGCCTTTCACAAATGTAAAAGACTCCTCCGATGTGCCAGGGAAGTAACTTGCAGGGACAGCGGTTATCGCTACAGTTCTCCCTATGAGTTACAGTTAGTACATAGCAGGGATGATCATGCAAACAACTGGGGAGGTCAGTATTTTCTGGGATGAATTAGATGTGTGTTATTGAAAACGTAAAGAGTAGGATGAGTGGTGGTCAAGCATGTCAGAAGTGCTGTCCATAACATGTATTTTAAGAAGGAATTTTTTTTTTTTTTTTTATTTTATTCAAAGAGGTTACTTTAAGGATGGGCTGCCACACATGGGCCAGTGGTTTGTGTATGCCCTCCAAGCTAAAATGTGCCAGCCAGCCCCTGATTAAAGGGATTACCCCACGCATGAATGCCCGATGGTGGACTGAAGCTTGCAGCTCCATCAGCTCTACAAAAATTATTTTTTAAATGATTTTTCCCCTAAATTACATCATGTATCTTCTCCTACCATACTATCCAACAGTGCCCTTCGTTCTCATTGTAGGTTGGAGTACATGGGGGGTAATTATGAGTTGATCGCAGCAGCAAGTTTGTTAGCAATTGGGCAAAACCATGTGCACTGTAGGGGGGGCAGAGATAACATTTGCAGAGGGAGTTACATTTGGGTGGGTTATTTTGTTTCTGTGCAAGGTAAATACTGGCTGCTTTATTTTTTACACTGCAATTTAGATTTCAGATTGAATACACCAGACCCAAATCTAACTCTCTCTGCACGTTATATCTGTCCCCCCTGCACTGCACCTGGGGGGTAATTCTGAGTTGATCGCAGCAGCAAATTTGTTAGCAGTTGGGCAAAACCATGGGGGTAATTATTACAAGTTGATCGCAGCAGGATTTTTGATAGCAATTGGGCAAAATCATGTACACTGCAGGGGAGGCAGATATAACATGTGCAGAAAGAGTTAGATTTGGGTGGGTTATAAACATCCTAGTGACATTTGGTGGACCCCTTCGTTCTAAGTAAGCATTCGTTACCTCTTATACCCATAAATAAAGACACGGAGACTTGAATTTGGCAGAAAATTGCTAGCTATTTATTTGACCCTAACCATAGCACACCTGTAATGAAAAGCTTTGGTTAAGATGCCGAATCAGCCGGCATATGGTGGCAGAAAAAAGAACGGCTCTATTAAACTGACGCTAACCTTAAAAAACTGCTAAAATCAAAACTATCTTAATTTAACTACAAACTATCAAAAACGGTAATAGGTGCTAGCTCCACCCCCACAATGACTTCCCACCCGGAGGGGTGCCCCATTCCGCTGCCATCCCGGTCGGGTGGTCGAGCGGCAAATAAGTCGATGGAGGTGAGTGCACCTAAACCAAATCCAACTGTAAATCACTACAGCTTACCATACACCTACAAACTGCCGTTCTTTTCCGCCAACAGCGAAAGACTCCTCCCCAGAGTCTTCGCACCGCCACCATAACCTCGCCCTAACTCCTGCAACACTAGGAAGAGATCCTCCAGGAAAAGTATCATCCCCTCATTGGATAGATGCACACCATCAGGCCGAAAAAGGTGACTGTCTCTGAACCGAATCCTAGGGTGGCGAACCACTTGGCCTCCGTGGGACAACACCCACTTCGCCACCGCCCCATTCACCTTCTGCCTGGCCTCCTCAATTTCGCGACCGTCCGCCACACCTTGCCAACTCAACCTTGGCACCATCAAGGAGAACACCAATACACAATTGGTCCATGTTGCTGCCAAACTTGCCAGATCTTGTATCATGGCCCACCGCATCTCCAAAGAAGTCCTCTTCCCCAGGTCATTGCCACCTAAATGGACAACCAACACCCTAGGGCTCCATGCTTGCTGGCCTGACTCACTAGTCTACTTCTCAACTCCGTCCACATCATCCCTTGCCAACCAAGCCAACGAACTCCTCGAGCCCTAGAAAACATCTGTGCCCCCTCAGAGGCCAAAACTGGGCGGCATAATACACATAAGAGTGGCCAACCACCCAACTAGGCAAGTCATCTTCCAACCAACCTGAAGAGGAGGAAAAGGGGGTAAAAGTGGTTACTAATCATCTATACCATTGTTTAATTTACTGCATTAACCTGAAGGATCTGCCAAAAAGAAAACATTTTGTTTCCGAATACTGCAGAAATCTCGGCCTAGCCGATCTGCCTGAGCTTCCAGCCAATTTGAAGCAGAACATGAACACACAAAAGGGGAAGTTGAAAACAAAATAAAAAATAAAAAGGGGGGGGGTAAAAAAGGGTAAAACACGTAAGAACTCAGCTGGAGGTGAAAGCGTAAAGACCTGCTGAGGGACTCTGATTAGAACAAATTAGCCGAATTGTGGATTAGAATTCAGTCCGTCAAGTCAGGCAAAAAAATCGCAAAATAACTCCAGACCCCCGCTGCCGGCTCATGCCCGCAACGGCGAGTAGCTAATCCCTGAGTAGGATAAAATGGGAAGACAGACAAAACGCACAACACCATAACGTACTGAACTGTAACAATCATGATTAACAACAGCAAGTGCACAAAAACACGCGCGAGCCAATATCTCATGCAACGGGGCGAATATACCGTCTGTAACTTGACGACTTCCATCGCCCCACCGCCTGGATCTCAGCCATGGAAAATCCCGCCGCCGCAGCCAACGTCGCAGCCCCTATGCGGAAGGAATGCGTCCCGAACGCAGCGGGTGGAAGGCCCAAGCTCACAAGACAGCGACCCAGCATCCAACAAAATTGATATTTCGTCACCGGCAGCCCATCATAATGCAGCAGCCATGACCCCCGATCGTCGGGCCGTACTGCCTCATATCGCACTGCCAACCTTACTGGGCAAATGCTCTCATCAAGAGCCGGAACCAAGGCGACCCATCGACCTCTCCCCACTTGGTCCGCCTTAGAGCGACGCAATCTGCAAAGCAAGGACCTCTCACCCACCACCACGTCCCCGACAAGCATGCGCGAATCTGCTCGCTTAGAAGGCGCTACCAATTCCGAAACCCTAAAGGCCCCGTGGTAAGCCATTGAGAACGCCAAACTGAACAACAGTGACTCAAACATTGACGATGCGACACCTCCCACCGCCCTGATGACAGCCGGCAACGAGGCCGCGTCAATGGGCCGCCTCCTGTCAGGCGGTGTCGGCGCGACTCGCGCCCATCCTTTCATCGCCTTCAGCAGAATCCCACTTTTCGTCACGTCAGGGACGCCCTTTATTTATGCTGAGAAACTAAATACCAGCCAAGTACCGGGCAACCACCGCTCTGGACCTACCCGAAACATACAGCTGCCAAATAAAAGAAAGCATTATCCGATGCCCACTCTTACCTTGTGAATTCCGTCCTTGAACAAACTCCTCCCACTCGCTCCAGGCTTGCCTGTAAGCCGTAAGCGTAGTTGGCGCGACTGACCGCAACGCTAGACCCTCCAGTCCGGCCCGATCACCTGCCAAACATAACCGGGACAATGAAAACCATGCTCGTCGGCCTCGGGTGCCAACAAACAAAATCTTTCCCACTGCCCTCGTGATAACGCGTCAGCAATTCCGTTCTCTAGCCCCGGCACGTGCTGCGCGCGGAACCACACGTTCCGATGAAGGCATGTCAACAGCAACTGCCCCGGCACCCGCAGAACGACCAGCGACTTCGCCCTCTGGTTATTTATCGCATGCACCACGCCCAGATTGTAACATCTAAACAAGATGCTGCAATGAGCCAGCCGATCGCCCCATACCTCCAGTGCTACCATAATGGGGAAAAGCTCCAGCAGCAAAAGGTCCTTAGTTAAACCTTCGCGATGCCATTCCGCCGGCCACAAGGCCGCGCACCAAGATTCCTCCAGATAGCAGCCGAATCCAGAGGCACCCGCTGCATCGGTGAACAGCTGCAACCGAGCGCTGTCCACCATTGGGGCCTGCCATATACACACCCTGTTGAAGTCCTCTAGGAACGAGGCCCATACGGCCAAATCCCTCTTGATCTCTGAGGACATGGTGTGGTCTGACACACCCCGCAGTCGCCCTTTTTAACCTCCGGCAGAAAACCCTGCCCATCGGGATTACCCGACAAGCAAAGTTCAACATGCCCAGCAAGGACTGCGCCTGCCGCAGTGTGACCTTACGCGACCCCTCAAACCGGAAAATAGCGTTGCGGAGCTTCACCACCTTGTCCCGAGGCAGCCGACACGATCCTGCCACCGTGTCAATCACAATCCCCAAACAGGACAAACAGGAGGACGGGCCCTCTGTTCTATCCTCGGCTACCGGAACGCCGAAGTGGAAAAACAGCGCACGGATGCTGAAAAGCAAGTTGCCGCACCGTGGTGAATTTGCCGGACCCGCGCACAGGAAGTCATCGAGGTAATGTGCTACCCCGTGACCCCCTGACGAAGACTCCACGCATCAATGTAGAAACGTGCTAAAACGCTCGAAAAATGAGCATGAAACGGAACATCCCATCGGCAAACATTTGTCGATTAAATACTCCGCTCCGATCCGGAAACCCATAAAACGGAACGAGTCCGGATGTAATGGCAGTAACCAAAAAGCGGACTCAACATCGATCTTAGCCATGAGGGCCCCAGTCCCGTACCTGCGGACCATCTCCAACGCTTCGTCAAACGACTGATACACCACCGAGCAATGAGCCGGTGGTATTGCGTCGTTGACAGACGCCCCCGACGGGTAAGAAAGATGCTGAATGAGCCGGAAAGCGCCTGGAGTCTTCTTGGGAACCACCCCCACTGGAGAGATGACCAAGTCATCCACCGGGGGTGATAGGAACGGTCCCTTCATCCAGCCCAACCCGACCTCTTTATCCACTTTCTCCCTCAGTACTAACGGCAAGGCTCGGGCAGACTGGAGGTTCCGCTGGGCCCGCCTGGACACCTCGCTCGCAACAGGCAAGCGAAACCCAAACTGAAAACCGGAAAACAAAAATTGTGCATCCTCCCTATTTGGATACCAGTCAAACCACCGGCCCATAGTTTCCAACTTAATTGGTGTTGGCGCTCTGCGGAGCGCTCCCGCCCGCGGCTGGCCTGGGGTAAGTTGGCTTACCCCGGGCACCCTGCCGACTGCCTTTGAAGCAGGAAGAGGCTGGGTGGGATCCGCCACACTGCAGGAATGAGTGTCGAAAACGACACTGTTTGCCGAAGGAACACGCCGCGTTGTTAAACGCGAAACATTGTCTTTTTGTGGCGGCTCGCCCCCCTGCGCGGACGGCCGATCAACCCGGCTTGGCCAACCCGCCATCCGCGCCGGACCCCTGAGCGGACGACCCTGCGCGGTGCCCATCCGCCCCCGGCATCCAGGGCTCCTCAGCCTGTTGCGAAGCCCGCGTGACCTTGAGCCAGACCTCAACGTCCTTGAACCCAAAATCCATGACCTGCAAACCGTCCTGCTTTTCCCTGAATTCCTGGTCGTACTTACGCCATTACGAACCCGAAGACGTGCGCTGCATGTCATGCATGAGAGGCAGGTACCGAATTATGTTAATGTGCTCGTTCGGCCTGTCCTCCAGGTAACACGCCGCGAAGACCCAAAACCCGGCCAGCCAATTATCGAAGGTACGGAATGCCTCAGCCCCGATGCCCTTCTTTGCGACCGCCGCCTTATACTCCTTCTTCGCGTCCTTCGTCAAGACGAACACATCCACGAAGTCCCCCCTGTGAATCTTCCTGCGGCAACTATCTCGCAGCCCTCGCATTACAGCAGTATAGTCGCAGCGCACGACACCGGGCAAATCGCTGCACTTCTTGGCCCTACGAGTTTCCTCGCTAAGCCGCTTGCGTCTCTTACGCCTCTTCTGCTGGCCCGCTGCCCTCTTGGCGAATTTCGTCGCCCGCTTCCTCGCCCTGGTCGTGCTACTGACTTTGGACGCCCGCGACGACAGAGACGATGAAGAGGAGGAAGAGGAAGAACTACGAGGACTAGAGCTCGTGGAGGAACCCGATACCGACTGCACCACCTCACCTGATGCCGCCGACTGCCCCGACATGGAATCCTCCGGCGTGGCCAAACCGACGTCTTCCTCCTCGAACTCTGCCATCTCCTCTTCCCCGAGCTCCCCTGATGCTGTCGACTGTTCGGACTGGGAGTCCTCCAGTGTGAAAACTTCAAAATACTCCCATCGCTCACTCAACCTTTCCGCGATCACCTGAAAAATAAGACAAAGCACGGGACCCGGAAATCACTCCCGGGGCCTGCCTAGCACTCTGGGGCATAGACATCCCCACCTCGCGTCCGCGCTCCGTCCGTACTGGACGGTGTCCCAAATGCGCCGCCCCCAGGTCGCGGAAAGCGCGCGCTATTCGCTGAGCCGCTGACCCCGGCTGCGTACCGGACGCCCTTGCTTCTGCGTGCGCGCCCGGGGATGCGGCCAATGGGCCCAATGCCGCCACCCCCGTCGACAGAGCCGACGCCAACTCTCTGGAAGTCTCCTGACTTCCCCAAAAGTCGCGGCCGGCACCAGCGGGAGCCCCACGCAGATGCCGGCGCACCTCTCCTGGCAGGGACCCAACGGCCAAGGCCCCGCCTGGCCTGCTGGTGATCCGCTGGCCCCCTTGACCACAATTGGCGTGGCCCCCCGCCAATCATCTATCCTATCCTGCGCCTGCTGGCCCTCACTATCGCTGCTGTGCCTGCCACCGGACCCCCTGTGCGTGCCCTCCCCCCGCAGGCCGGAGCTCTCTCTGTCTGCAGGGAAGGCACCTCTGTGGGGCTCAATGCTGCCGCGCCCTATCCTGTGACGACCCCCCCCGCCGCCGGCTGTAAGGGAGGCAGCTGGGGAGACGTTGAAACTGGCTAGTGATGGGTAGTTCATGAATGATTAGTTCAAAATTAACACATCTTCAAAGTGAAATAGTTTATTCAGTTCACAGCTTTGGTAAAGATTAGTTGATCAGGAAGGAGGAGTCAGACACAGACAGAATAGAGCCAGCAGCTGCATTAGGCTTCTCACTGACTCACTTCACTGGATTTTCACTAGAGATGAGCGGATTCGGTTTTACTCGGTTTTACTCGGTTCTCAAAACCGAATCTTATTGGCTCACTGATGTCACGTGTTTTGGATAGCCAATAAGATTCGGTTTTGAGAACCGAGTAAAACCGAGTAAAACCGAATCCGCTCATCTCTAATTTTCACTCCCTGAAACTGATGCTGTAAAATGAAATGTAAAAGTACAACAGCAGCCCAGCATTACAGATCTAATAAATAAAATAGTATCTACACTGCCTAGCCCAAGTCTATGTGTGTCTGTGAGTGAGCATGTGTGTCATGCTGCTCACCTTTCTGTGATATAATCACTGTCCTATTAGTCCAGATGTCCAAACACTTGCTGCTGCTTCTAGTACTACTTACTTCTGTGCAAAAACTTCTGCTGGGTGTTGTGAAACTCCTCCCTACATGCTGATGCAGCAGCACTGGGTGTTATTCAGCTCTCACTCAGCAATACTCATGCAAGGCAATTTCCCCAACAGAGAGAAGTAAGAGAGAGTACAGAGAGAGTAAGAGAAGTAACAGAGAGAGTAAGTGTAATAAAACTTTGGGGAATATTCTGCACTGCAGCACTCACCCAGCACAAGGCAATTTCACCAACAGAGAGAAACAAAATGGCCTATCCTTCCCTATATATACTAACCCTCCCATTTTTCAAGGGCTGTACTTTCCTTCCAGCTAGGTCCACCCCTCACAAGATGTTTAACTCATTCCTTTCCAATGTTGTCAATTCTCTCTCCTTTTATTTCTGTGCAGGGTAAATACTGGCTGCTTTAGTTTTACACTGCAATTTAGATTGCAGATTGAACTCACCACACCCAAATCTAACTCTCTCTGCACATGTTATATCTGCCTCCCCTGCAGTGCACATGGTTTTGCCCAATTGCTATAAAAAATCCTGCTGCGATCAACTTGGAATTACCCCCCATGTGCACTGCAGGGGAGGCAGATATAACATGTGCAGAGAGAGATAGATTTGGGTGTGGTGTGTTCAATCTGCAATCTAAATTGCAGTGTAAAAATAAAGCAGCCAGTATTTACCCTGCACAGAAACAAAATAACCTACCCAAATCTAACTCTCTCTGTACATGTTATATCTGCCTCCCCTGCAGTGCACATGGTTTTGCCCAACTGCTAAAAAATTTCCTGCTGCGATCAACTTGGAATTAGGCCAATAAAGCAGTGCTCAAACTGCAGCAGAAGAAAATAATCAAGGAAAGAAAATTGATACATAACTTAACTACATAATTGTCAAAACTAAAATAAAATGGTTATAGGCAATGTTTGATAGATAGAGCTGCCTGTCAGAAAAATTATTGGGAACATAATGGGTCATTTTGTAATGGTTCTTAATTATGATCATGGCAGAGACAAATGGAGTCCTATACATAAAGTAAAAAAAAAAAATTAAATTGATTATGGTAAACTGGGTTGCCTAATACATGATCTGTCCATGGATTGTGGATTATGAAAATGTGCAGGCTCCTAACCTCAAGTCCCTTGCTCATAAATATTTATTCTGTATTTATTATACTCAGAAATTTTCCCAGCAACCTGCTGTACACCAATAAAATAAAAAGCTGCTATTTTCTAATATATATTAATAAACAATATTATTGTGGCACCACACATCCCAGCATACCTTATCGCAATTTTGCTGTCAGTCATCTCAAAACTGTGTCAGAGCATGCTGGGATGTGGAGTTCAACAGGTTTCCTACCCAAGCGCTAAACAATGAGATATTGGGTCACATTTGAATATATTTTTATATTGAGAATTAACTGGCTCATAGTTACTGCAGCATACCTCCCAACTGTCCTGAATCCAGCAGGACTGTCCCGCTATTTGGACACTGTCCGGTTGTCCCTCCTGCGGGCAAGGGGACAGTTGGGAGATCCTTTGATCACCTGCTGCTCTGCTCTTCAAAGCAGGAGTGATCTCTGAATAGACGCTGTGCGCACGCGCACGGCATCTATTCAGTGCTGGGAGGTGAGCATTGGACTGCCCAGCTGCTCGAGGAGTGCTGGGCACGCCCCCAAAATGCCAGACAACAGATTAGTGTCACAAGGCCACGCCACCTTCACCTGAGGCCATGCCCCTTTTCGGATCACGAGCGGCTACCTTCCTCACGCGACCATCCCTGCTTCCTTAACTAAGAAGTTGGGAGGTATGCTGCAGTGTTATCCAAGGACCAGCCATGCCTCACAAACAATTCAGGAATGGAAGCTGCTCAATTGAAATTCACATCAGAAAAAACAACCAGCACACTGCTGTGATTCTGTGAATCAAAAAAGCAGTAAAAAAAATTATATTCACTACACCTAAGAAGAAGAGAAAAGTGATGTCATTACATGATTAGTAACATTTTCTCAAGTGGTTTTGTATATACGTAGACTTACCATACTATCGCTTTAAACCGGGACATACATGCATTACACAGGTTCTGTAGCTGTCTGACTTCAAGCCTGCATTTCACCTGGTTTTAAGCAGCCACAGAACCTGTGTAATCCATGATTGTCCCAGTTTAACCACTTAACTGACGATTTTTCCTTTCAAAACCGTTCATATAGTTTTTTTTTTAATATAGATTAAAAAGTATTTTTAAAAATATTTAAATATAATATTATGCACATCTGCAGAATGGATCTCCTCGTCAATAACTGGGGGACACAGTGGGGCGACGTGGTCCCATAATGAAACTAAATAAAGTAATGTTTGTGTTAGACTGAGAATACAAAATGACAATAACTATGAAAAATCTTACAAATATAGAGAAATGCAAATAATTATATACATACATCAATACACTACTGCGTTCAAAAGCCAATGTTCAAAAATATGATCTTTATATTTTATAATGAACAGAATAGAAAAGATGTCTTACAAATGATGTGGAAAATCTGTATTTCGTGGCAAGACAAGACATTTGCTACATCTTACAGTGTTGCAGAGCAGGTAAAAATGAATAAATAACATTTGCTTCACTGAGAAATGCCGCTGCATTGTCAGTCTATCATTTTCTAATGCTGCATAATTATTCTGGAACAGCTGCCATCTAGTGGAGAAACTTTACCATTACCACAAGTGAGCATTTGTGAAATTCTATGCTATTGCAGCTCTGTTCATGTCAGCAACCAGTCATACATTTTTGATACTACTACATAAAGGTATCAGAGGGGATCCAGATATTTGACTAGGGGATCACATACAGTGGTGCACGTTATTTTCTTAACTCCCCCCAAAAAGACACAGTGGAAGGTTCACTGGCAGCTGACACGCGGTGTGTGTTTATATGGTGGAACATTTAGACTACAAGCTTCAATGGGTCAGGGACTGTGAATAATGTTAGTAATTAATATTGTCTGTAAATTACTGCGTAACTGCTATGTAACATGGTGGTGTTATATAATGAACAATAATAATATTAATTAACTGCTAACCATCTATTGATGTGTGGACACTTACTGTAATGCAATGAATTCAAGTAATGCTATGTGTTACTGTTGGCCTTTAGATGTTCATTACATTTACAGAAAATCTTTTATATCTGAAAGCACAACTGAGTATTCAGTGCACTGTGGGAACATACACAGCGACTTATAATGTAATATACCAGCAATGTTCTATATACGTTTTGTCTAAATTTTATTTTCTTTATTTCCAAAATATAATATGTCAGTGATAATGCCAGGTAGCATATAAAATGAAATGAATAATTCCCATATAATATCCCAGAGTTAATGTCCAGTAGGATGTAAAATTCTAGTAATAGGCCAGGAGTGCCATCAGGATGGGTACAGATGGTACACTTGTAAGGAGCTCGGGATGACAAGGGGGTCCAACACTAATGATTCCATGAGACAGAGTGTTCTCCCTCACTCACCAATTAGTGATCAGTTATGCCATCACTTTGTCTATAATACTGAAGCCACAGTACTGAATATTTTAAACAGGTGTCTGTGCATTTTTGGTCTCCACTTGTTCAACTCAGTCAGGGATAGAGACACATTGCAACGTGGAAGTCAACTCACTTGACACTGATATGCTTAAGAATTTATTAAGCATCTGCCCCTCAGTAGAATAAACTAGCCTGGAACTCTACTTATACAGTATGCCATAGACAGGTATTTTACAGATTGAGCCATATTCCTACATACTGGATGCTATTCTCAATTTCTATGTCGTGTGTGTGTGTGCGTGCGTGCGTGCGTGCGTGCGTGTGTCTGTCTGTCTGTCTGTCTGTCTGTGTCAGCATGTATGCCATTCTTGTTTCTCCTCACTGGGAGAAGCTCGGAGAAGAGATGCAGGGGGAGTGGCCGCTAATGGGGGCTGTCTAGCTTCTCCCAGTTTTGCATTGTATCGGCATCGCCCCGTCTCCTTAGACCCTCAAATCACAGAATTATCTCCATACCAGGACTCTGGGGGAATCTCCCAAAATATGAGCGTCTCCTATACATTTTGGGAACATGTGCTCTGCATGTTTCATTTTTACTGTCCCTCATGCTATGTGATGACAGTCCTGAATATGCCTGTGATAGTGCTTAGGAGGTAATTCAGGTCTGATCCCTGGCCTGCGTTTTTTGCTGTCCTGCGATCAGACAGTCGCCGCCTAAAGGGAGAGTGTTTTTTTGCCGTGCAAGTGTGCGATCGCATGTGTAGCTGTGCTGCAAAAATCCACTTTGTGCAGTCTGTGCGCAGACCAGGACTTACTCTTCCAGTGCGATGGGAACAGGCTGATCGGGGCCGGAGCTGACACCAGAGACCCTCCCTGAAAACGCTTGGGCGGAATGGGCGCACCTGCATTTTTCCGGACACTCCCAGTAAACGCTCAGTTGCTAACTACAAACGGCCTCTTCCTGTCAATCACCTTGCGAACATCCGCACGATCGGATTTTTCGCACCATCCCGTCGCTGACAGTGATGCCCATTGTTGTTGTCGGACGCGTGTGCACATTGCGGTACATATGCATGCGCTGTTATGACCTGATCGCACAGCAGCGATCAGATCTGAATTACTCCCTCAGTGCTGAAGAGAGTGTAATATATCTGTAATAAGGCTCAATAGATATAATAATGCCAAATAAAAGGGTATAATCTAGAAATAAGTTTCAATAGAAAGCATAGTTGTCTGACTTTAAATTCTTTCAGAAAGTCCTCAAGAGGCCCCATTTGTCGGCTGTGCAAAGCTGCAAACTGAGATAGCAGATGACGTGGCAAGATTGATTCTATTTGCCATCTCAGTTAAGTGGGTGGGATATAGAAGTCTGATTAAGGGGTCTATTTACTAAGCCTTGGATGGAGATAAAGTCACTGGAGATAAAGTACCAGCCAATCAGCTCCTAACTGCTATGCCACAGGCTGTGTTTGTAAAATGACAGTTAGGAGCCAATTGGCTGGTAGTTTATCTCCAGCTACTTTATCTCCATCCAAAGCTTAGTAAATAGACCCCTATCTCCTGGGAATGCAAAGAGCACTCCAAAATTTAGGAGCCTACCAGACAATTCGGGAGAGTTGACAACTATGGTAGATAGTAATATGTCAGTACTGCTCAGCAGAAAGTAATATGGCAGTAGTAATGCTCAGTAGAAAGTAATATGGCAGTTACTGTATAATGTCCAGCAGAAAGTTATATGGCAGAAATAATGCTTAGCAGAAAGTAATATTGCAGTAATAATGCTCAGCAGAAAGTAATATAGCAGTAATAATGCTTAGCAGAAAGTAATATAGCAGTTATAATGTTTAGCATAAAGTAATATGGCTGTAATAATGCTCAGCAGAAAGTAATATAGCAGTAATAATCCTTAGCAAAAAGTAATATGGCAAGCATGCACTCGTCTACCCTATTCTAAAAAAACCTACTGTATCCTTGATCCTATCACCCTCTCCAACTACCGACCCATCTCTCTCCTCCCTTTTGCCTCCAAACTCCTTGAGCATATTGTCTACAACTGCATTACTGCCTTTCTTTCCTCACTGCTTGACTCATTCCAGTCTGGCTTCCATCCTCTCCACTCCACCAAGGGCCACTACTCTCTGCTTATTTTCCTTGAACTCTCTGCTGCTTTTGAAACTGTGGACCATCCTCTTCTTCTGCAAGTCCTTCACTATCTTGGTCTGCATGATACTGCCCTCTCCTGGCTGTCCTCCTACCTCTCTGACAGTTCCTTCTCTGTCTCTTCTCCTGACTCCACCCCCCCTGCCACTTCCACTAACAGTTGGTGTCCCCCACGGTTCTATAATTGGTCCCCTCCTTTTCTCTCTCTCTATACGTCCTCTTTAGGTGAGCTCATTAGCTCTTTTGACTTCCAATATCATCTCTATGCTGATGATACTCAAATCTGCCTTTCCTCCTCTGACCTCTCTGCGCTTTCTTAAACTCAACATGTCTAAGACTGAGCTGATCATCTTCCCACCCTCCTGCACAACCACAAATCCCCCAATTTCATTATCTATTGTTGGCACTATCTCCTCTAGCCCCCAAGTGTGCTGTCTAGGAGTAATCCTAGACTATTTCCTCACCTACAAACCACAAATTGAGCACCTCTCACAAACCTACCATTTTCATCTAAAAAATATTTCCAGGAATAGACCCTTTCTCACCCAGAATGCTACTAAGACCATTAGTTATCTCCAGACTGGACTACTGTAATCTCCTCCTATGTACTGTAGCTTCCCTGACAAATGTCCCTCTCTACTCCAATATATACTCAAAGTCGCAGCCCAGCTCATCTTCCTCACTAAACGTACTATGTCCACCTCCCCTCTTTTACAAGCCCTTCACTGGCTCCCCTTCCCTTTCAGAATCCAATTCAAGCTTCTCACATTCACTTACATAGCCCTCACTCACTCCTCTCCCATTTATATCTTTGACCTTATCTCCCTTTTAAACTCCCACCCATCCTCTTCGCTCTGCTAATGCATGATGCCTCTCTTGCCTACTGATTACTTCCTCCCACTCCTACCTCCAAGATTTTTCATGCACTGCGCCCTACCTCTGGAATTCTCTACCTTTCCCTATCAGACTCTCCACCTCTCTACAAAATTAAAATCAGACCCCCTCTTCACCAAACCCAGCCAACTATCATTGTAACCCTCTGTTCCACTCTCACTGTCTACATCATCTGTGTCACCCCTGTCTGTCTGCCTTTTCCCTTTAGAATGTAAGCTCTCATGAGTGGGGCCCTCTTCCCTCATGTGTCTTTCTTTCTCTTACTTAAACCATCTTCTACTCCATATTCCCTTGGAAAGCACCAAATCCCTTGGTTTTCTGCCATCCTAATACGTATTTCAGTGTCGTCTGCTGATGCAGATATGTTTATATACCCTGTACTTGTCCTATATTGTTTTGAACTGTAAGTAACTGTTTTCTAGTTTTGCTTATTTGTTTATGTACTCTAACTGGGTGTAGCAGATCCCTTGTAGTGCTATATACATAAAGGATAATAATAAAAGTAGTAATAATGTTTAGTAGAAAGTAATATGGCAGTAATAATACTCAGTAGAAAGTATTATGGCAGTAGTAATGTACTCACAGATGCAATTACATTTTTTCAATGATCAGCAGTACACATATAGCGGCATATTTATCAATATTATTATTACCAAAATAATATGAAAATGGGAGTGAAAACAGCACCCTTTTCACATTATTTTAATATTACAGAAATGTATCAAGGGCAATTGGAGGCGAATTACCAAAATCCTCCTCCAAACCCTTAATTTCGCAAATATTTAGGAAGCATATCACATTTACTATATGGGAAATGCGATCTGCTCAAATTTACTAAAGTCTAATTGTGATGAAATATTGAAGAAGACTTGTGATACTGCCATATTTAGATGGCGTTATTAGGGGTTCCCTCCTGTTTCACGTACTCTAGCTCAGTAAGAATTCAGAGCCTGGAGTAAACTGCAACTGAAGCTGCATGAGGGCCCATGTGCACTAAATCCAATGGTATTTTAGTGCTGAATACTGAGTTTTGAAGGGGCAACGTGTTTTCTTACTCTTCACACATCTTTCAGATTCTAGTCTTTCTGGGTTGTTCACTAACATACCCATCACCATGCCATTTAGAAGCTTCTGTACATTATTGTAGCCTAGGTGACCCAGACCTATGTTACAGCTCCATGGACTAGTTGGAATATGAAGATACTCCTCAGTTGTTGGTAGTGGCTTGCTGTTGCAATTACGGTCCCTATATTGTATACAACACACTGTTCCTCTGCAAATTGGACATCTCCTGTCTGTGACAATTATTTTGCTTTTGATCTTCAGTAATTGTCTCTACATTTAAGGCATTTAGGACTTTATCTCCTATTCTCCTAGCAACTTCAACCAACTTTTGATATAGTTAAAGTGCCTTGTGGTCCAAGTAGCAGCAATGTTTGCTCTGTCGGCTACACTTAATGCTGACTTATTCTTTCTGTCACACTTGCATGATGAAGTACTGTACCAGTTGGTTCACTAGCTCTGCATTCTGAGGCCTTATATTCTACTTTATGACACTTGGAGCACTTGTATTAGGGCTTTTTTGGATTTGTGCCCTTTGTTAGTAGAATTTAATGATCAGTATTGATCTCAGCAGGAATGTGCTCTTGAAACTGCAGTAGCTTGGCCCTTATATCTCCATTGATAGCTTGGCAGCACATGGCTTCAAAGCTACTACTAGAAAATCATACTTTGGCATAAGGTTTTGCAGCATCTCCACTGTGACTTCCTTGTCATCTACTTGGACACCTACTTATGTCATTTGCTGAGATATACAGTAAACAGCATTCTATCTATGTATTCATTCATGTTCTTGCAAGTACTTAACTTAGTGCCATATAGAGGGCTTTATTCAAATTTGTAAGTAAATTAGAAAAAAGCAAGTAACTTTGTGTCTGGAACAAACCATGTTGCCATGCAAGGGGTGCAAATACATTTATATTTTTTCTGTACAGGGTAAATACTGGATGCTTCTGCATGTAGCCTACAAATGTTAGACAGCTTTCATTTTACATTTCAATATAGATTTAAGTTTGAATACACCCCACCCAAATCTAAATATATCTGTCCCACCTGCACTGCAATATGCTTTTGGCCAGTTGCTTGCTCTTTTGCTTTGCTTACAGAAGAATCAGGCCAGTGTGCCTCAGGTTGATTCTTCTCATTAAGCTTTTGTATTCATAATAAGATGTGTGCTGTCACCTTCCTTTGATAGATGGAATACACATGCTGCTCTGCAGTTAAGTGAGTACTAATTACCTGGGCTACTCACCCACTCACCCCCCCCCCTCCCTTACCTGT
This sequence comes from Pseudophryne corroboree, assembly GCF_028390025.1. Classification (NCBI taxonomy): domain Eukaryota; kingdom Metazoa; phylum Chordata; class Amphibia; order Anura; family Myobatrachidae; genus Pseudophryne; species Pseudophryne corroboree. The sequence goes on from NC_086449.1 coordinate 258,749,285, forward strand.
CAGCTTTGCCTGCAGTTAGTGTAGGAAGGCTGCTGTTGCCGCCAAGCAGCACCCTCATCTGTCTGTGCGGGGGAAGGGGGAGTAATGATCGCACTGATGACATCCACCTCTGATCTACTCCTGACTGGGGTGTATAGTGGCACCATTTAGCGATGCCATAATGACTATTTTTAATACAATTATTTTTGTGAGAATGTGAAGCCACGCCCTTTACATTAGGCCACCACCCCATTACTTGGGTCCGGCCTCACTGTCTACGGCCATGTCTATAGCTTTCCCTACATCATCTGGGTTGGGGTGCTCCCCTTTATAATACGTGACTATCCACAACTTCTCCTGCTTTATGCATGGTGAAATTCCATGTGGTGTAGCTCTCTGAGCCCGTTAACTTAGCGACGCTTATATTAGCACTTACACTGTACACTTTCAACATTAATATGAATATAGAGCTTTTTTCTGTTACATAAAAAGATAATTTTATCCCATGTTGTTGCAGCTGTTTTCTTATGGTGTCATTCTTCACACGCTGGTGCCTGGGTCCATAAAATATTGGAACAACATATGGTATAGATAAGTGTCAGTGGCGTGCTGGAACCCGGCTGTTACCAGGTCTGGTGGCGCTGTTCCCCCAGGGCTGTAGTGGTCCCATCGCTGACAGATGCCAGAAGACACCAGCCACAGTTAAGTTTCACTCATTGCCAGCGGGTCAACTCTTGTCTGCTGCAGCGGTTCGCTGGCATCTCCAGGTCACCGGTAACAGGCATTCCCATAGGGTTGCACACATCTCTCTCCCTCTTTTTTTTTTTTTTTTTCTTAAATGTTTTTATTGGATTTTTCTTATACAAGGAAAGAAAGGAGAGAACAATACAAAATATAATACACAGAGTACAAAATAATTGCATACAGAAGGCAAAAGGCAGGGATATGGGTTATGCAACACAGTTATACGAAATAGGCACTGCGGCAAAATGTGTAAGAGCCACGCCATCAAAGCTCCAAAACAGGACATGTCAAAGAATCAGTATAGAACAGTTTGCTACAGCCTGTGGCATCTTAGTTGCAATCCCCAGAAAACATACCATAATAAAAAAACAGACACACAAGCCTGTGATATGCAATTAAAATACAGGATAGAAAAGAGAGAGAGAAAAAGATAGGACAACACAAACAAGGGTATGAAATAAAGGTCATGGGAGTTGGGGGGGGTTGCAAATGTCCTACAAGGATCTTCTTCAAATCAACCAGGGGCGTTAGCAGCCATTGCAAAAATTTGGAAGGATCAGACTATATGGTAAGGGTCACCTGAGATTACGGATATACATTATCACTAAATAGGGATGCATAGTTTGCGGTAGGAGTCCCAACTGAGTGAGTCAAACAGTTTCAGTATATGTTGCCGTTGGGGGGGGGGGAGGGATTCTATATAAGGACCCCATTTATTGTAAAAACGAAGGGCGTTACGATCAAGGTCAGAGAGAGTGGACTGACGCTCAAGATATAATGTAACAGTAAGAATAGATTTAAGGTTTTCTAAGGAGGGCGAGGTCCGAAATATCCAGTGGATCAGAATCAGTTTCTTCCCTAGAGTCAACAAAACATACAGAAAGGGGGTATAGTGGATCTGAGATGGTGGAAGACACCAGGCTGTAGTGTTAAGGCCAAGGATTGCTGCTGGGTCCATAGGGAGGGAGATTCGAAAGGTAGACTTCAAGTACCACAGTACTTTATGCCAAAACCGTCGAATTTTCGGGCACTGACAGAAGTTATGTATAAAAAGAACATTGGGTGCTTTACATTTAGGACAATGTCCTGTTTCTGCAGAAACCATATATTTGCGTTGCCATGGGGCTATATATGCTCTATGGAGAAACCTAAAGTGGATCTCCTGGAGCTGGGCAGAGTGTAGAGCCTTCAAAATAAAAGGCAGGGGGGAGAGGAAGCAACCCACAGACGGAGCCCAAGACCAATCACTCGACCATTTAGAGATCATAGGGGACCACAGGGTATCAGGTTTACTTAGGAGCAGGTCTTGATACAACCAACAGACCTTATAAGAAAAGTGTCTTAGTTTCACCAGGAGAGGGGACAGAGGGCCACTCCTCCGCTCGTGCACAGAAGGGACAGGCAAGGATTGCACATAGTGCCGAACTTGGAGGTACATATAGAAATCCGATGCCAATACATCATACCTCTCGGCTAAGTCTCTGAATGACATAAGAATCCCACCGGGATCAAATACGTCCCGAATGAGATCAATGCCCCTAGACTTCCACAGGAGAAATCTACCATTGTCGAAGGGTGGGGTAAAACAGGGGTTCCCAATCAAGGGAATAAAAGTGGAGTACTCCGGGCTCCTATCTAATGCTTTATTAATAGACCACCATGAACGGTAGGCGTCCCAAAAAAGGATGTTCGTACGTGATACAGATGGGAGCAGAGATTTGGGGGTGTGGAGAAGGGCCCTGACATCATAAGGAAACATAAGGGCTTGCTCGAGCTCTCCATTAACGTAAGAGGATGTACCCAAAAGCCAATCGGAAATATATCTAAAGTTAACTGCTTGGAAGAATGCCAAGAGGTCAGGGACAGCCAGGCCACCATCCTTGCGAGGAAGCTTAAGTTTAGCAATGGAGATCCTCGACCTCGTGCCATTCCACAAAAATTTTGAAAACAGCTGATCACATAGAAGGAGATCTTTACGAGGGGGTTGGACAAGTATCATCTGAAGCAGGTATGATAACTTAGGAAATATAATATTTTTCAAAATGGCAACCCGCCCCAATAGAGAAATAGGAAGGGAGGACCAGGTGGTTAGCAAGTTCACTGGGATAAAGATTCCTAGGTATTTAAGCTTAGTAGTATTCAGCTGGAATTGAGTAAGGACGGGCGAGGAGGAGCATGCGCAAGCAGACGGAGTGAGTGGGAAGAGCTCAGATTTGGTAGCATTTATTCGGTACCCAGCGAAGGAGCCAAACTGAGCAATTATCTGCATGGCTAAGGGGATAGAGATTTCTGGGTTTGAGATGAAAAGAAGCATGTCATCCGCAAACAGGCTGACACGCAATTCATGATCTCGCACCAGTACTCCCGAAAAACCCACCAGGTGGCGAATTTTAATAGCTAGGGGTTCTATGGCGATGGCAAAAAGTAGCGGGGAGAGGGGACAACCTTGCCTAGTGCCCCTGTGAAGGGGTATAGAATCTGAAAGGTAGCCATTGCACATAATTCGGGAAGCTGAGGGGGAGTATAGAGTACGTAGCATACTGATCAGCTCCAGCGGGAACCCAAACCTGTCTAGGGTAGTGTATAAATGGTCCCAGCTGACCAGGTCAAAGGCCTTCTCAGCGTCCAAAGAAAGGACATATTGGGGGTCTAAAGTCCCGCTGGAACGTAACCAGATGGCTGCCGCTAAAATTTTACGCATATTATTCATCGAGTGCCGGCCTGAGATGAAGCCAGTTTGGTCTGGGTGGATAATAGAAAGAAGTAAACCCTTCATTCTGTCAGCAATAATCTTTGTGAAGAGCTTGTAGTCGGTATTTAGGAGGGATATAGGGCGGTAGGAACCCGGGAGATGGGGGTCTCTACCTGGTTTGGGAAGGAGACGGATCAGAGCGTCATTAAAGTATAAAGGGATAGAATTTGAGGTTAAAATTTTGTGAAACACCAGGGTTAGGGGGTCTACCACATTAGGGAGGAGCATTTTATAAAATTCTCCAGAGAAGCCATTAGGCCCCGGAGCCTTCGAAGGCTTAAGGCCCTTGATAGCTTTCTCTACCTCTTGTGACGTGATTGGGGAACAAAGGTTGTCAGTCAGAGTAGGTTCTAATCGGGGGAGGGGGGTCGCTTCTCAAAAAGAGCTTTTAGCTTGCTCGTCAATAATGGGACAAGAATAGATATCAGTATAAAAATCTGAAAGGAGTTTGGCCATATCAGCAGACTTAGTAGCCAATGATCCATCAGTTCGTTGCAGTGATTGAATTACTGAAGAAGGTGTCGACCCCTTCAACAGGCTGGAGAGGAGGTGACCCGTCTTGTTCCCAAACCTATAGAAACGGTGATTCTTGTGAAAAGTATGTCGGTCACCCATCGCAGCTAACACAGCATTAAACCGGGATTTACCTTCTAAATAAGTCTTCTAAGAAAGAGGGGTGGGATGTTGTTTGAAACTCTGGAAGGCCTCAGTTAAGCTGCGTTGAGAGTTTTTAAAGTCAGACAGAAATTGCTTCTTTCGTGAGGAAACGTATTCTATAAGCCTGCCGCGTATGACTGCTTTTGAGGTCTGCCAGAACATCAAAGGATCCGCATTAAGTGCACCCTCGTTATCCATTTTGAACTCTTCCCAAAACTCAGCCAGCCTGCGCTTGAAATGTAAGGAGGAAGCAAAAGCAGTGGGGATGCGCCAGCACTTAAAGGAGCCCCGGTCAAGGGACGTGGTAAGCGACGTCCAAACTAGGGCGTGGTCAGAGATCGAGATAGCCTCCATCTGAGAGTCAGAGATTTGAGGGATGAGGGAGTCAGACAATAGTAAAAAGTCAATCCTGGACATGGTGCCATGAGCAGCCGAGAGGCATGAGTATTCCCTGTCTGTAGGGTGGAAAAATCTCCACACATCAGTGAGGTGCAGTTGGTGCGTGAAAAAGGGGATACCAAAGTTAGGGGAGGGGCGTGCACGAGCGGAGGAGTTTGTGTCCATATAGGTAGAGGCGACGATATTAAAATCGCTGCCCACTATCATGGGGAGGGAGGCAAACGGATATAACTTGGTCAGGAGTCGTTTAAAAAATACTTTAGAGTAATAATTTGGTGCATACATTGTACAAAGAACATATTTAGTGTTATATAACATAATCTCTAAAATAAGAAACCTGCCTGTAGGATCACATACAGAGGTAAGAACTTCAATATGCAAAGATCGTTTAGCCAGGATCAGGACACCTCTAGCTTTAGAAGAATATGGAGCATCTGCGAGCACCTGCCAACCCAGGACACCCAGTTTTTGGGCCTCTGGGGAAAGAAGGTGGGTCTCTTGTATAAACATCAAATCCATATGCAGTCTATTTAAGTAAAGTAGGATCTTCTTCCTCTTAATAGGAGAATGTATTCCCCCTACATTCCATGTACCAACCCTAACGGAAGACATATATAACTACGCTATAAGGAATCTCATGAGAGGACACAATGCATACCCAGAAAAGAGAGCGGACAGGGGAAGACACAAAAGGAGGGACGGGAAGGGAGAGAGAGAGAGAAACAGCAGAAACATAGAGACACAAATGAAAACAGAGATCCATATAGGAGTCTCACAATAACAATCTAAGAGCGACTACACGGGTGGAGAAAACAAGAATTAACAATAAGCGGCGAGGAGCGCACCGCTCCTAGCCACCCACCACAATATAGCGCTAAATAGGGAGGGGGAAGGGGAGGAGGACAGGGAAGGGAAATATAAGTGTGAGCGGTCAAAATGGTGAGGCGTGCTGTCTAAACTCACATAAAAAATAAGGAGAAGAAATATGTAAACGTTTGATAACAGTTGCTTGCAAGGCATTTGTCAATAATAATTTGAAACAGGTAAAAGGTATAAGCATTTACAACAATATACATAACCCAGAGGACTGGAGAAACCAGGGCGAGAAACATCATCGAGAATATTGTATGAGATGCATTGTCCAGGAGGTAGAAGGGGCATGAACGCAAGGGGAATATGTAGAGCACCCGGGGGGAGGGAAGGGGGTAACCATGGACGTAGAAGGCATTTGGACTTGGGCCATATAATCCGATCAGTTCGAGCCAGAGTCAGGCGCCAGGAGTTCCGAGACAAACGCAGCAGCATTGTCTGGGTGGGTGAAGTCCTTGAAAGAGGAACCCTCGAAGACTCTCAACCGCGCGGGGTAGAGTAAGGCAAACTTGCGGCCTTCACGGGCTAGTTTGGAGCAGACGGGAGAAAATGCCTTTCTGAGTCTAGTAAGTTCAGGGGAAAAGTCTTGGAAGAGGAGCAGCTTAGAATCTTCCCACAGGATGTCCCGTGTGCGGCAGGACGCTGACCAGAGTGCCTCTTTATGGAGGAAATTGAGACAGCGGAATAATACGGCTCGGGGCCGGGACTCTGGGGAGGAAGAGCGAGCTGGGCCCGTCCTGTGGGCACGTTCCACTACTAGGTCTGTACAAATATCTTGCACTCCGAGAAGTTCAGGCAATGAATTACGGAGAAAGTGATAAAGAGCCTGTCCCTTGACTGACTCTGGTAGTCATATGAGCCTGAGATTATTTGGAAGTGATCTATTCTCCAGGTCGTCGAGTTTTGACCATACCATGTTTTCCGATTTCTGTAGTTTAGCAGAGATTTCAGAAAGTTCAGCAATCTGTTGAAAATTTTCACCAGCGGTATGTTCCACCTGCAGGACACGCTTCGCTAGCTGCTTGTATTGACTTTTGATGTCGAGTACGGCTTGCTGTAAAGCAGCAGCATGGGATTTTGCTTGTTCCTGAAACATGGGTTGTACAGTTTCTTGTACAGCCCGCACAATGTCCCCATAGGAGAGTGGCTGGGCAGGAGAGGGAGCAGACAGCAGGTCTTTCGCAGTGTGAGCCCTGGCAGGGGCAGCGGGAGCCGGGGGCGGAGGAGCCTGGCCGCCAGTTTGTGTCTCTGCAGCCGGAGCTCCGGAGCTCAGAGACACTGCGGTGGCCATTTTGACTGCAGGGCCGCGGGCAGCGTCTTGTTTGGTGCGGGAAGTATTGCCCGGCATGGAGGGGGCCAGATATTTGTACATAAAGGACAGCCCCGTGTGCAGGGGGAAAGCGGAGGGAGACGGACCGCTCAAAGTATGCCCAGGACGGGTGATTTGCAGGGTTTTGTGGCGGGAGGCACCGGAGCTTCAGGAGAGAGGTGCTACTCCATTCAGCCTGGAACCGGAAGTCCTCTCCCTCTTTCTTAAAGGTACAGACGCATGCAACTTGATATCACACTGGCTCCAAGTTTGAATCTCCTGCCTATAAATGGAAATCTCTGAGCACTTCTCAGTGCCACAGTATTAATACTACTCCCTATAACTAGCTCTCGTGTCTGTTCCCTGTGAACTGAAAGTGTGATTTCAAATGGTTTCTGGTATTGACCTCAGCTATTCCATTGACCTGTTTAACCCTTGGAACTGCTTCTCGTTCATGCTGCTTCCTGGTACCAGGGTTGCCCGCTTGGTTCTGGCCAATTTTGTTGACTAAGCGCCTGTACACCTCTTGGTGACTAGTTTTGTCTCCAGCCCTAGGGTTACCTAAGTACATGCGGGCAGGGTGCCGACAGCTGTGCCGGGCCTAGGTAATTTGAGGAGGGGGTGTCCAATGCAGAGATTTGTGGCAGCCCCCATCCTTTAAAAATATGTTGGACAGGGGGGGCAGATGAGCAACAAGGGGTGGCGGGGAAGACTGCTGGGAGGGTGGCGGGTGGGATCACACGATAAGCTGGGAGACACAGGACACTGCTGTAGCTGCCTTTCTCCCCAATGCAGCACACAGCACCATGCATGCTGTGTTGGGGAGAAGTGTGCCCCCCCCCCCCCCCCCCCCCCACCCTTAGGAGCCACTGCATGCGGGCCTGGGATTGCTGAATCCCACATGCTGACTGTTCTGGAAGCCTTCACTTAGGCCCTCACCTATGTGCATTCTTCCCAACTGTCCTGCTTTGTCCTGCAAGGTCCCGATATCAGAAATACAAGTGCTGGGAGGTATGCGCAGCGTGCGCTCTCCTACGCAAGATGTTCTGAAAGCATACCATACAAAATCAGAGGGTGCTATAAGTTTAATCTATAGGGCTATGCTTGCCTTTCTTAAAGAATAATACTCTACCATCCAGAACAATTATTCAGATACAGTATTAAAATGTACATATATTTAATTTGCCGTAAACTCATTGAATTACATAAACATATTTTTAAATCCACTGTACTGAAATTAGTCCCACACATATGCGCATGCAGGACCTGTGATTGCTGGCTACCACATACACACTGTACTGGAAACCTGCACTTAGTCCCACACCTATGCGCATGCAGGACCTGTGATTGCTGGCTACCACATACACACTGTACTGAAGGCCTGAACTTAGTCCCACACCTATGCGCATGCAGGACCTGTGATTGCTGGCTACCACATACACACTGTACTGGAAACCTGCGCTTAGTCCCACACCTATGCGCATGCAGGACCTGTGATTGCTGGCTACTACATACACACTGTACTGGAAACCTGCACTTAGTCCCACACCTATGAGCATGCAGGACCTGTGATTGCTGGCTACCACATACACACTGTACTGGACCTGCACTTAGTCCCACACCTATGCCCATGCAGGACCTGTGATTGCTGGCTACCACATACACACTGTACTGGAAACCTGCACTTAGTCCCACACCTATGCGCATGCAGGACCTGTGATTGCTGGCTACCACATACACACTGTACTGGAAACCTGCACTTAGTCCCACACCTATGCGCATGCAGGACCTGTGATTGCTGGCTACCACATACACACTGTACTGGAAACCTGCTCTTAGTCCCACACCTATGCGCATGCAGGACCTGTGATTGCTGGCTACCACATACACACTGTACTGGAAACCTGCAATTAGTCCCACACCTATGCGCATGCAGGACCTGTGATTGTTGGCTACCACATACACACTGTACTGGAAACCTGCACTTAGTCCCACACCTATGCGCATGCAGGACCTGTGATTGCTGGCTACTACATACACACTGTACTGGAAACCTGCACTTAGTCCCACACCTATGAGCATGCAGGACCTGTGATTGTTGGCTACCACATACACACTGTACTGGAAACCTGCACTTAGTCCCACACCTATGCGCATGCAGGACCTGTGATTGCTGGCTACCACATACACACTGTACTGGAAACCTGCACTTAGTCCCACACCTATGCGCATGCAGGACCTGTGATTGCTGGCTACCACATACACACTGTACTGGACCTGCACTTAGTCCCACACCTATGCCCATGCAGGACCTGTGATTGCTGGCTACCACATACACACTGTACTGGAAACCTGCACTTAGTCCCACACCTATGCGCATGCAGGACCTGTGATTGCTGGCTACCACATACACACTGTACTGGAAACCTGCACTTAGTCCCACACCTATGCGCATGCAGGACCTGTGATTGCTGGCTACCACATACACACTGTACTGGAAACCTGCACTTAGTCCCACACCTATGCGCATGCAGGACCTGTGATTGCTGGCTACCACATACACACTGTACTGGAAACCTGCACTTAGTCCCACACCTATGCGCATGCAGGACCTGTGATTGTTGGCTACCACATACACACTGTACTGGAAACCTGCACTTAGTCCCACACCTATGCGCATGCAGGACCTGTGATTGCTGGCTACTACATACACACTGTACTGGAAACCTGCACTTAGTCCCACACCTATGAGCATGCAGGACCTGTAATTGTTGGCTACCACATACACACTGTACTGGAAACCTGCACTTAGTCCCACACCTATGCGCATGCAGGACCTGTGATTGCTGGCTACCACATACACACTGTACTGGAAACCTGCACTTAGTCCCACACCTATGCGCATGCAGGACCTGTGATTGCTGGCTACCACATACACACTGTACTGGAAACCTGCACTTAGTCCCACACCTATGCGCATGCAGGACCTGTGATTGCTGGCTACCACATACACACTGTACTGGAAACCTGCACTTAGTCCCACACCTATGCGCATGCAGGACCTGTGATTGCTGGCTACCACATACACACTGTACTGAAGGCCTGAACTTAGTCCCACACCTATGCGCATGCAGGACCTGTGATTGCTGGCTACCACATACACACTGTACTGGAAACCTGCGCTTAGTCCCACACCTATGCGCATGCAGGACCTGTGATTGCTGGCTACTACATACACACTGTACTGGAAACCTGCACTTAGTCCCACACCTATGAGCATGCAGGACCTGTGATTGCTGGCTACCACATACACACTGTACTGGACCTGCACTTAGTCCCACACCTATGCCCATGCAGGACCTGTGATTGCTGGCTACCACATACACACTGTACTGGAAACCTGCACTTAGTCCCACACCTATGCGCATGCAGGACCTGTGATTGCTGGCTACCACATACACACTGTACTGGAAACCTGCACTTAGTCCCACACCTATGCGCATGCAGGACCTGTGATTGCTGGCTACCACATACACACTGTACTGGAAACCTGCTCTTAGTCCCACACCTATGCGCATGCAGGACCTGTGATTGCTGGCTACCACATACACACTGTACTGGAAACCTGCAATTAGTCCCACACCTATGCGCATGCAGGACCTGTGATTGTTGGCTACCACATACACACTGTACTGGAAACCTGCACTTAGTCCCACACCTATGCGCATGCAGGACCTGTGATTGCTGGCTACTACATACACACTGTACTGGAAACCTGCACTTAGTCCCACACCTATGAGCATGCAGGACCTGTGATTGTTGGCTACCACATACACACTGTACTGGAAACCTGCACTTAGTCCCACACCTATGCGCATGCAGGACCTGTGATTGCTGGCTACCACATACACACTGTACTGGAAACCTGCACTTAGTCCCACACCTATGCGCATGCAGGACCTGTGATTGCTGGCTACCACATACACACTGTACTGGACCTGCACTTAGTCCCACACCTATGCCCATGCAGGACCTGTGATTGCTGGCTACCACATACACACTGTACTGGAAACCTGCACTTAGTCCCACACCTATGCGCATGCAGGACCTGTGATTGCTGGCTACCACATACACACTGTACTGGAAACCTGCACTTAGTCCCACACCTATGCGCATGCAGGACCTGTGATTGCTGGCTACCACATACACACTGTACTGGAAACCTGCACTTAGTCCCACACCTATGCGCATGCAGGACCTGTGATTGCTGGCTACCACATACACACTGTACTGGAAACCTGCACTTAGTCCCACACCTATGCGCATGCAGGACCTGTGATTGTTGGCTACCACATACACACTGTACTGGAAACCTGCACTTAGTCCCACACCTATGCGCATGCAGGACCTGTGATTGCTGGCTACTACATACACACTGTACTGGAAACCTGCACTTAGTCCCACACCTATGAGCATGCAGGACCTGTAATTGTTGGCTACCACATACACACTGTACTGGAAACCTGCACTTAGTCCCACACCTATGCGCATGCAGGACCTGTGATTGCTGGCTACCACATACACACTGTACTGGAAACCTGCACTTAGTCCCACACCTATGCGCATGCAGGACCTGTGATTGCTGGCTACCACATACACACTGTACTGGAAACCTGCACTTAGTCCCACACCTATGCGCATGCAGGACCTGTGATTGCTGGCTACCACATACACACTGTACTGGAAACCTGCACTTAGTCCCACACCTATGCGCATGCAGGACCTGTGATTGCTGGCTACCACATACACACTGTACTGAAAGCCTGCACTTAGTCCCACACCTATGCGCATGCAGGACCTGTGATTGCTGGCTACCACATACACACTGTACTGGAAACCTGCACTTAGTCCCACACCTATGCGCATGCAGAACCTGTGATTGCTGGCTACCACATACACACTGTACTGGAAACCTGAACCAGCTTCAACAAAATAATAATTAAAAAAATTGGTACTGTATGCTTGGTTCAAAAACATTAAAAATAAAAAAACTTTGTATTCGAACCCCAGACCTTTAGCTGTATTAAGCCAGGTAGTTACTCTCCACACTATCTCCCAACTTAAAATAAACAGAAAGTATCGATGATAAAATACTGTATCAGATACAGTATGTGTAAATAATGATATATAAAAAAAAGCCTACAGTAGAATCTTGATCATAACAAACCAACAATTTATCCGCTGGACTATCCAGTGATCAGCGGTTGAGAAAGAGACAACAGTTAATAAGATAATTTTGGTGATGCTATAAAATATAATGTATACTAAAATCTAAGTTCCCCTGTTTGGCAGATTGATTGAGGAAAGAATAAATATACTTGATGCTGATTAAATAGACACTGTTGGTACAAATAAAGAAACTGAAAAATGTATATATAAATAGCTGAAAATTGGGAACACATAATGTAACTTATTAGTTACAGGACAAAATCCTTTATTTTAGTCAGAAATCATCTGACAGCGATGGTACTTACACTGCCGCTGTCCTTGCAGCTAAGCATCTGGAAGCTGTAGAGGATACTACCAGTAATACTTTGCGATAGCCACCAACATCACTAAATCAGTTCTTCTAATTAACAAAATATTAGCACATTTTCTGTTAATTAAAAAAACTTGCCAAACCTGCCTAATACATTATGGGCCTATTTCAGACCTGATCGGTGCTGTGCGTTTTCGCACAGCAGCTGATCAGGTCTGAACTGCATATGCGCCGGCGCTGTAGTGTGCTGGCGCATGCCAGCCGACGGCTGTCTCAGCCCTGTGATCGCCTCTGCCTGATTGTCAGGCAGAGGCGGGCGCTGGGCGGGCTGGCGGCGTCACACACAGTCGCTGCGACCCTCACAGCGATGAGTAGCCCCTGCCAGCGCGCAGGAGCTGCGCTGGCAGGGAGCTACTCCTAAAGTACAAAAACATCGCCGTTGTGCGATGTTTTTCTACATGTGCGGGGGGGGGGGGTGTCGGGCCTGACATGCGGGCGGACTAGCCCTGTGCTGGGTGCCACCCTGCATGTCTGTGTGGCTGATCGTAGATGTGCTAAATTTTGCACATCTACGATCAGGTCTGAATTAGGCTGTATGTGCTAAGGAGCGTTATACTGGGAGAAGCTGAGGTTAAACCCGCTGTATTAGAATCTGTATTAAAGATCCTACAGTGACTCCAGTGACACAAGGTTGAGTCTAAAGATAATGCAGTTTACCTTTCAAGATCCAGACAGATGTGTTTGATGTATAAAGAACTTCCCTGCAGCATTCATGATAATTGTGATGGATTACATACATGAAATACAGCATTTGTGCAGTTATTTATAGTGTGAAATCCGGCAATTCATAGCAGAAAAGGTCAAGATGACCCTTGTACTGGCCATTGGCTATTGCTGAAAAGATAACCCAAATAATCTCTTTCACATAAATAACTCAATATGTCTCATCATTGATTTCTTTATTTCAAAAAATTATGACGCTTACCTTATTGTTCAGCAAATCAATATTTTAGAATTCATAATATTTAACAATTAGCGTTGGCTTCTCTATAAAGAAAGCTACATTGAAACTAGGTATAAGTGAACAGAACATTCGTCTTTTATACAAATAGTGCAGACTTGCTGGGTGCAGATATTACAGATCTTTTCTTGCTTTCTTGTAATCACTACAAATTGCTGGTGGTGCTTAATTCCATCACTACTGAGTGTACATCGAGTTTTGTCTCACGTTATGAGGTCACCTACACAGGGGCATTTTAAAAGAGCAGGGGACCCACGTGCAGCCTCCATCACGGTCCCCCTCCTTTTCGGCAGCAAGTACACTACGGCATTATGCACAGGTCTCCAGGGACATCTCCAGCTGCACATGCGCAAATCACTTGGAAATGGCCGCAGCGAATATTTTCTGAGTTATTTATGCTCGCACTGGAGGGTAGCCACGGGACTTCGGAGTGGTAAGTACAATATATGGGTGCCATGTGTGCGGTGTGGGCTCACATTGCACCCATTGTAGAAATGCCTATGCACCTACTGTATAAAGTACATGACATGAGTTGTTTGACTGCAGTTATGCTTCTCAATTCAAATTGTAGTCACTCAGTATTACTTATTATAGTGATAATATAATTACATATGTACAGAAAAATGGTAATTTTAATAAGCAGCTCTGTTTACTGCATAACCCCAAGCACCATGCTCAGCTTGGGTTCACTATTGGAAAAGGAGAAAGAGTTATTAGCTCATGCAGGTATGTGGCAACATATCTGTAGGAATTGTGGTCCCATTGAAGGTCTACTGTACATTGGGAAAACAGTGGTGATCAATGGTGGGAACTGGGAAGGTAATACAATACTCATCTGTGAAGCAGTTCTCCTGGAAAAAAGAAGTTGCTCAGAAAATATTCTAATTTTATTTAATTTCATTTAAAGGATAAATTTACCTTTTTCGGTGGGAGGAAAAGGGTAATATGCTTGAGGGCTCGTTTGTTAGATACACTCTCTAGTTGAGCGAATCTGGAATGTAGCTAACTGAGCACTTCTTCGCCATGCAGGGAAGCCAGCTAGTCTCTCTATCCCAGCCCCACACCCGTACACAGTGCTTACTGTATTATCTGGTTGCAGCCATTGAAGTTGAGTTTGTGACATAATGCTGTGTATTGGGCACAGACAGAGCTCTGCATATTGAAAATGTGCTCAGAGATACATGGCAGACTTTGTAACAAACAGATATAAATAGTGATTATCATTTCATACATTTATTTTTTTAACTATCCCCCTCAAAAAGTTCTCAGGCCAGACTTACTGTTTAACATTTATTAATGTACAATCTGTTCTAGTGAACTGCTGCTTACATGAATATTGTATGTCACTTCATTTTCCATGAGTATTGCTTTCATTTTATTTTTACTAGGCTCTAAAAGAAAGCAAAGAACAAAGAGAAAACGGCAGAGCTAGTAAATCCCCAAATCCCTAACTTACATTTTTCAAACACAAACCCCCCTTTGTTTAACAACTAATATGAGACAACAATGGTATGAGAAAAATATAAGCAAAATAATTTAGCCATATACTAACAAGCTGCAATAACAAAGAGGTGCGAAGTTCCCATATGTCACACCACTGGAAGGTTGTGTTTTCATTATATCACTTCAGAGAAGAAATTCTGGTAAATAATGGGAATTACTGCCTCTCTTAGAGCTTGGATGCATTGACATCTGACTGGTAGCATAAAAAACAGTATGCAGTGAGAGTGCAAAGAAAATCATTGCACAGCCTCCCAGGCGGTCACAAGGCAGCATCCAATTAGAATCACTGGCTGCTGAGGAACACTGCATACCATAACTCCCAACTGTCCCGATTTTCGCGGGTCTGTCCCATTTTTTAGGGACTGTCCCGCGGTGGGGGAGGGCAATTGGGAGGCTCTATCTCTCGCTGCCCTGCTTAGCAGAGCAGCGGTGAATAGATGCCGTGCGCATGCGCACAGCGTCTATTCACTGGAGTCAGAGGGAGAGGGGGCATGCCAGCGGCTCACAGAGCGCTGGGCATGCCCCCTCAGTGATGAAATCGGGGGGTGGCTAACGATCGTGGGTCCTCCTCGAAGCCACGCCCCCTTTTATATGCCACGCCCCCTTTCCGGGAGCGCGGGGCAAAGTTGGGAGGTATGGTATACAACAGAGCAAACATAACTGATTAATAGATTGTTTTTGAAGGGAGAACCTCCTCACTGCAGTGTGAACAGTTTGCCGTTTAAGACAGGTGAACAGATAGGGGGTAATTCCAAGTTGATTTTTGTTAGCAATTGGGCAAAACCATGTGCACTGCAGGAGGGCAGATATAACATGTGCAGAGAGAGTTAGATTTGGGTGGGGTGAGTTCAATCTGCAATCTAATTTGCAGTGGAAAAATAAAACAGCCAGTATTTACCCTGCACAGAAATAAAATAACCCACCCAAATCTAACTCTCTCTGCACATGTTATATCTGCCTCCCCTGCAGTGCACATGGTTTTGCTCAATTGCTATCAAAAATCCTGCTGCGATCAACTTGGAATTACCCCCATAGTGTGTATAAACATATACAGGGCAGTAGAGAACCTGGCTGGGCCCAGGTACTTTTCAGGGGGTGTGGCCTAATCACAGGAGGTATGGTAATGCACTCTTAGAAAAAAATACTGAAAAAAATTGTATTTTAAGTAGAGATGAGCGGGTTCGGTTTCTTTGAATCCGAACCCGCACGAACTTCACTTTTTTTTTCACGGGTCCGAGCGACTCGGATCTTCCCGCCTTGCTCGGTTAACCCGAGCGCGCCCGAACGTCATCATGACGCTGTCGGATTCTCGCGAGACTCGGATTCTATATAAGGAGCCGCGCGTCGCCGCCATTTTCACACGTGCATTGAGATTGATAGGGAGAGGACGTGGCTGGCGTCCTCTCCATTTAGATTAGATTTAGAAGAGAGAGAGAGAGAGAGATTGCTGTGATACTGTAGATTAGAAGAGAGTGCAGAGTGCAGACAGAGTTTAGTGACTGACGACCACAGTGACCAGTGACCACCAGAGACAGTGCAGTTGTTTGTTTTATTTAATATATCCGTTCTCTGCCTGAAAAAAACGATACACAGTCACACAGTGACTCAGTCTGTGTGCACTGCTCAGCCCAGTGTGCTGCACATCAATGTATTGTATATAAAGCTTATAATTGTGGGGGAGACTGGGGAGCACTGCAGGTTGTTATAGCAGGAGCCAGGAGTACATGATAAATAATATTATATTAAAATTAAACAGTGCACACTTTTGCTGCAGGAGTGCCACTGCCAGTGTGACTAGTGGTGACCAGTGCCTGACCACCAGTATATTAGTAGTATTGTATACTATCTCTTTATCAACCAGTCTATATTAGCAGCAGACACAGTACAGTGCGGTAGTTCACGGCTGTGGCTACCTCTGTGTCGGCACTCGGCAGGCAGTCCGTCCATCCATAATTGTATTATATACCACCTAACCGTGGTTTTTTTTTTCTTTCTTTATACCGTCGTCATAGTCATACTAGTTGTTACGAGTATACTACTATCTCTTTATCAACCAGTGTACAGTGCGGTAGTTCACGGCTGTGGCTACCTCTGTGTCGGAACTCGGCAGGCAGTCCGTCCATCCATAATTGTATTATAATATATACCACCTAACCGTGGTTTTTTTTTCGTTCTTTATACCGTCGTCATACTAGTTGTTACGAGTATACTACTATCTCTTTATCAACCAGTGTACAGTGCGGTAGTTCACGGCTGTGGCTACCTCTGTGTCGGAACTCGGCAGGCAGTCCGTCCATCCATAATTGTATTATAATATATACCACCTAACCGTGGTTTTTTTTTCGTTCTTTATACCGTCGTCATACTAGTTGTTACGAGTATACTACTATCTCTTTATCAACCAGTGTACAGTGCGGTAGTTCACGGCTGTGGCTACCTCTGTGTCGGCACTCGGCAGGCAGTCCGTCCAACCATAATTGTATTATATACCACCTAACCGTGGTTTTTTTTTCATTCTTTATACCGTCGTCATACTAGTTGTTACGAGTATACTACTATCTCTTTATCAACCAGTGTACAGTGCGGTAGTTCACGGCTGTGGCTACCTCTGTGTCGGCACTCGGCAGGCAGTCCGTCCAACCATAATTGTATTATATACCACCTAACCGTGGTTTTTTTTTCATTCTTTATACCGTCGTCATACTAGTTGTTACGAGTATACTACTATCTCTTTATCAACCAGTGTACAGTGCGGTAGTTCACGGCTGTGGCTACCTCTGTGTCGGCACTCGGCAGCCCGTCCATAATTGTATATACCAGTGACCTAACCGTGGTTTTTTTTTCTTTCTTTATACATACATACTAGTTACGAGTATACTATCTCTTTATCAACCAGTCTATATATTAGCAGCAGACACAGTACAGTGCGGTAGTTCACGGCTGTGGCTACCTCTGTGTCGGCACTCGGCAGCCCGTCCATAATTGTATATACCAGTGACCTAACCGTGGTTTTTTTTTCTTTCTTTATACATACATACTAGTTACGAGTATACTATCTCTTTATCAACCAGTCTATATATTAGCAGCAGACACAGTACAGTGCGGTAGTTCACGGCTGTGGCTACCTCTGTGTCGGCACTCGGCAGCCCGTCCATAATTGTATATACCAGTGACCTAACCGTGGTTTTTTTTTCTTTCTTTATACATACATACTAGTTACGAGTATACTATCTCTTTATCAACCAGTCTATATATTAGCAGCAGACACAGTACAGTGCGGTAGTTCACGGCTGTGGCTACCTCTGTGTCGGCACTCGGCAGCCCGTCCATAATTGTATATACCACCTAACCGTGGTTTTTTTTTTTCTTTCTTTATACATACATACTAGTTACGAGTATACTATCTCTTTATCAACCAGTCTATATATTAGCAGCAGACACAGTACAGTGCGGTAGTTCACGGCTGTGGCTACCTCTGTGTCGGCACTCGGCAGCCCGTCCATAATTGTATATACCAGTGACCTAACCGTGGTTTTTTTTTCTTTCTTTATACATACATACTAGTTACGAGTATACTATCTCTTTATCAACCAGTCTATATATTAGCAGCAGACACAGTACAGTGCGGTAGTTCACGGCTGTGGCTACCTCTGTGTCGGCACTCGGCAGCCCGTCCATAATTGTATACTAGTATCCAATCCATCCATCTGCATTGTTTACCTGAGGTGCCTTTTAGTTGTGCCTATTAAAATATGGAGAACAAAAATGTTGAGGTTCCAAAATTAGGGAAAGATCAAGATCCACTTCCACCTCGTGCTGAAGCTGCTGCCACTAGTCATGGCCGAGACGATGAAATGCCAGCAACGTCGTCTGCCAAGGCCGATGCCCAATGGCATAGTACAGAGCATGTCAAAACCAAAACACCAAATATCAGTAAAAAAAGGACTCCAAAACCTAAAATAAAATTGTCGGAGGAGAAGCGTAAACTTGCCAATATGCCATTTACCACACGGAGTGGCAAGGAACGGCTGAGGCCCTGGCCTATGTTCATGGCTAGTGGTTCAGCTTCACATGAGGATGGAAGCACTCAGCCTCTCGCTAGAAAACTGAAAAGACTCAAGCTGGCAAAAGCACCGCAAAGAACTGTGCGTTCTTCGAAATCCCAAATCCACAAGGAGAGTCCAATTGTGTCGGTTGCGATGCCTGACCTTCCCAACACTGGACGGTGATGGTGAGGTGGTTTGTTTAAGTCAGGCACCCGGGGAGACACCTGTTGTCCGTGGGAGGAATATGGCCGTTGACATGCCAGGTGAAAATACCAAAAAAATCAGCTCTTCGGTGTGGAGGTATTTCACCAGAAATGCGGACAACAGGTGTCAAGCCGTGTGTTCCCTTTGTCAAGCTGTAATAAGTAGGGGTAAGGACGTTAACCACCTCGGAACATCCTCCCTTATACGTCACCTGCAGCGCATTCATAATAAGTCAGTGACAAGTTCAAAAACTTTGGGTGACAGCGGAAGCAGTCCACTGACCAGTAAATCCCTTCCTCTTGTAACCAAGCTCACGCAAACCACCCCACCAACTCCCTCAGTGTCAATTTCCTCCTTCCCCAGGAATGCCAATAGTCCTGCAGGCCATGTCACTGGCAAGTCTGATGAGTCCTCTCCTGCCTGGGATTCCTCCGATGCATCCTTGCGTGTAACGCCTACTGCTGCTGGCGCTGCTGTTGTTGCCGCTGGGAGTCGATGGTCATCCCAGAGGGGAAGTCGTAAGCCCACTTGTACTACTTCCAGTAAGCAATTGACTGTTCAACAGTCCTTTGCGAGGAAGATGAAATATCACAGCAGTCATCCTACTGCAAAGCGAATAACTGAGTCCTTGACAACTATGTTGGTGTTAGACGTGCGTCCGGTATCCGCCGTTAGTTCACAGGGAACTAGACAATTTATTGAGGCAGTGTGCCCCCGTTACCAAATACCATCTAGGTTCCACTTCTCTAGGCAGGCGATACCGAGAATGTACACGGACGTCAGAAAAAGACTCACCAGTGTCCTAAAAAATGCAGTTGTACCCAATGTCCACTTAACCACGGACATGTGGACAAGTGGAGCAGGGCAGGGTCAGGACTATATGACTGTGACAGCCCACTGGGTAGATGTATGGACTCCCGCCGCAAGAACAGCAGCGGCGGCACCAGTAGCAGCATCTCGCAAACGCCAACTCTTTCCTAGGCAGGCTACGCTTTGTATCACCGCTTTCCAGAATACGCACACAGCTGAAAACCTCTTACGGCAACTGAGGAAGATCATCGCGGAATGGCTTACCCCAATTGGACTCTCCTGTGGATTTGTGGCATCGGACAACGCCAGCAATATTGTGTGTGCATTAAATATGGGCAAATTCCAGCACGTCCCATGTTTTGCACATACCTTGAATTTGGTGGTGCAGAATTTTTTTAAAAACGACAGGGGCGTGCAAGAGATGCTGTCGGTGGCCAGAAAAATTGCGGGACACTTTCGGCGTACAGGCACCACGTACAGAAGACTGGAGCACCACCAAAAACTACTGAACCTGCCCTGCCATCATCTGAAGCAAGAAGTGGTAACGAGGTGGAATTCAACCCTCTATATGCTTCAGAGGTTGGAGGAGCAGCAAAAGGCCATTCAAGCCTATACAATTGAGCACGATATAGGAGATGGAATGCACCTGTCTCAAGTGCAGTGGAGAATGATTTCAACGTTGTGCAAGGTTCTGATGCCCTTTGAACTTGCCACACGTGAAGTCAGTTCAGACACTGCCAGCCTGAGTCAGGTCATTCCCCTCATCAGGCTTTTGCAGAAGAAGCTGGAGGCATTGAAGAAGGAGCTAAAAGGGAGCGATTCCGCTAGGCATGTGGGACTTGTGGATGCAGCCCTTAATTCGCTTAACAAGGATTCACGGGTGGTCAATCTGTTGAAATCAGAGCACTACATTTTGGCCACCGTGCTCGATCCTAGATTTAAAGCCTACCTTGGATCTCTCTTTCCGGCAGACACAGGTCTGCTGGGGTTGAAAGACCTGCTGGTGACAAAATTGTCAAGTCAAGCGGAACGCGACCTGTCAACATCTCCTCCTTCACATTCTCCCGCAACTGGGGGTGCGAGGAAAAGGCTCAGAATTCCGAGCCCACCCGCTGGCGGTGATGCAGGGCAGTCTGGAGCGACTGCTGATGCTGACATCTGGTCCGGACTGAAGGACCTGACAACGATTACGGACATGTCGTCTACTGTCACTGCATATGATTCTCTCAACATTGATAGAATGGTGGAGGATTATATGAGTGACCGCATCCAAGTAGGCACGTCACACAGTCCGTACTTATACTGGCAGGAAAAAGAGGCAATTTGGAGGCCCTTGCACAAACTGGCTTTATTCTACCTAAGTTGCCCTCCCACAAGTGTGTACTCCGAAAGAGTGTTTAGTGCCGCCGCTCACCTTGTCAGCAATCGGCGTACGAGGTTACATCCAGAAAATGTGGAGAAGATGATGTTCATTAAAATGAATTATAATCAATTCCTCCGCGGAGACATTGACCAGCAGCAATTGCCTCCACAAAGTACACAGGGAGCTGAGATGGTGGATTCCAGTGGGGACGAATTGATAATCTGTGAGGAGGGGGATGTACACGGTGATATATCGGAGGGTGAAGATGAGGTGGACATCTTGCCTCTGTAGAGCCAGTTTGTGCAAGGAGAGATTAATTGCTTCTTTTTTGGGGGGGGTCCAAACCAACCCGTCATATCAGTCACAGTCGTGTGGCAGACCCTGTCACTGAAATGTTAAAGTGTGCATGTCCTGTTTTGTTTATACAACATAAGGGTGGGTGGGAGGGCCCAAGGATAATTCCATCTTGCACCTCTTTTTTCTTTTCTTTTTCTTTGCATCATGTGCTGATTGGGGAGGGTTTTTTGGAAGGGACATCCTGCGTGACACTGCAGTGCCACTCCTAAATGGGCCCGGTGTTTGTGTCGGCCACTAGGGTCGCTAATCTTACTCACACAGTCAGCTACCTCATTGCGCCTCTTTTTTTCTTTGCGTCATGTGCTGTTTGGGGAGGGTTTTTTGGAAGGGACATCCTGCGTGACACTGCAGTGCCACTCCTAGATGGGCCCGGTGTTTGTGTCGGCCACTAGGGTCGCTAATCTTACTCACACAGCTACCTCATTGCGCCTCTTTTTTTCTTTGCGTCATGTGCTGTTTGGGGAGGGTTTTTTGGAAGGGACATCCTGCGTGACACTGCAGTGCCACTCCTAGATGGGCCCGGTGTTTGTGTCGGCCACTAGGGTCGCTAATCTTACTCACACAGTCAGCTACCTCATTGCGCCTCTTTTTTTCTTTGCGTCATGTGCTGTTTGGGGAGGGTTTTTTGGAAGAGCCATCCTGCGTGACACTGCAGTGCCACTCCTAGATGGGCCCGGTGTTTGTGTCGGCCACTAGGGTCGCTAATCTTACTCACACAGTCAGCTACCTCATTGCGCCTCTTTTTTTCTTTGCGTCAAGTGCTGTTTGGGGAGGGTTTTTTGGAAGGGCCATCCTGCGTGACACTGCAGTGCCACTCCTAGATGGGCCCGGTGTTTGTGTCGGCCACTAGGGTCGCTAATCTTACTCACACAGCTACCTCATTGCGCCTCTTTTTTTCTTTGCGTCATGTGCTGTTTGGGGAGGGTTTTTTGGAAGGGACATCCTGCGTGACACTGCAGTGCCACTCCTAGATGGGCCCGGTGTTTGTGTCGGCCACTAGGGTCGCTTATCTTACTCACACAGCGACCTCGGTGCAAATTTTAGGACTAAAAATAATATTGTGAGGTGTGAGGTATTCAGAATAGACTGAAAATGAGTGTAAATTATGGTTTTTGAGGTTAATAATACTTTGGGATCAAAATGACCCCCAAATTCTATGATTTAAGCTGTTTTTTAGTGTTTTTGGAAAAAAACACCCGAATCCAAAACACACCCGAATCCGACAAAAATAATTCGGTGAGGTTTTGCCAAAACGCGTTCGAACCCAAAACACGGCTGCGGAACCGAACCCAAAACCAAAACACAAAACACGAAAAATTTCAGGCGCTCATCTCTAATTTTAAGTGCCTCCATGAGTATGCTGGGTTGAGGAATAGAGCTGTAGCTGCTGCTGCCACGTAAGGGGGTGGGGGCCCAGGGCCCCCACTGAGCCCTCACTGGGCCCCTCTATCAGACCTGAGCCCGGGTAATTTGTACCCTCTCCCCCCTCTCTCGGCACCTTTGAACATATATACTATTCTGAAGACACACAAAAATATAGATACTGTACAGATAGATAGATAGATAGATAGATAGATAGATAGATAGATAAATAGATAGATACATACATACATAGAGAGATACATACTGTAGATAGATACACAGAGAGATACATAGAGAAATACATAGAGAGCAGTAGCGGATCTTGCCACGGGCAAGCAGGACTTTTGCCCGGGGCGCCGCCATCCGGAGGGCGCCGCACCAGGGCAAGATCCGCTGCTGCTGTGTGCCCCCCTGCTGCCGCTGGCCGCTGCCCCCCCCCCCCGCTGCCGCTGGGAAGGGAAACTAGACGCGTACGCGTCTAGTTTCCCTTCGTGGAGAGGTCCTTTACTGTGCGGTGCGCGATGACGTCATCGCGCACCGCACAGCAAAGGTCCTCTCCACGAAGGGAACTAGACGCTACCCGTCTAGTTTCCCTTCGTAGAGCGGACCTTTGCTGTGCGGTGCGCGATGACGTCATCGTGCACCGCACATCATTTCAGTCTGTACAGGGGGCATAAATGACCACGCCCCCTGTACGAAGCCACGCCCCCTATGCCGCCCGGGGCGCCAGAAGCCCCGGAACCGGCCCTGATAGAGAGATACATAGATAATACCTGTCAACCATCCCAATTTTAGAAGGACAGACCGCTGTTAGGAGCCACGCAAACAGCTCGCAGGTCATGTCGGTTGCTAGGCTGGAATCTCTGAGGTCGCACTGCCTGTTGGTGTCAGCTGTTACTAAGCAGTCGGGACGCTTCCATTGTTCGTGCAGCTACTCAGCTACAGTGTAATCAATTGCAAGGGGCCTATTTCTTTTCTTGGATTCTGATTGGCTCCCTGAACAGTTAAAGCACAGTCAGGGCTTCAGTACATTGCCAGTTATAGGGGGTTATTTACTAAGCCTTGGATGGAGATAAAGTGGACGGAGATAAAGTACCAGCCAATCAGCTCCTAACTGTCATGTTACAGTCTGTATTTGAAAAAAGTTAGGAGCTGATTGGCTGGTACTTTATCTCCATCCAAGGCTTAGTAAATAGACCAGGGACGTGCAGTCAGGGGAGGCAGGGGAGGCAGTGCCTCCCCTGTGATTAATTAGTAAATTAATACATAGAAGATACTTATGACACATATTCTATGTCATAAGTATCTTCTTGATGTAATGACATATTTTTTATTGTGTGAAATTACTTTGGGAGGCACTGATAGCAGTGCCTCCCATACATAATAGGAACGGGGAGAGAGCGGGGGGCGGAGCCTAGCACTGGGCTGTAAAAGCCCATTGAAAACCATTGGGAAAGCGGCACTGAAAAAAGTGCCTCGCTGACATGGACACCACCCCCATGTCAGCGAGGCACCTGTGATTGGACTGCGGATCCAGCACTGGATCCGCTGTCCAATCACCCAGACGCGGCTCCGTCCCCTCCTCCCGCTCACAGACAGCAGACGTGTCCCCTCTGGGCTCTCACCTGGCAGTGCCTGGTGGCTCCGTCCTCCCCTCCCACTGTGCGGCTCTCCCCTGTCCTCCGGCGGCTTCGTCCTGCCCTCCCGCTGTGCGGCTCTCCCCTGTCCTCCTCTGGCGGCTCCGTCCTGCCCTCCCACTGTGCGGCTCTCCCCTGTCCTCCTCCGGCGGCTTCGTCCTGCCCTCCCGCTGTGCGGCTCTCCCCTGTCCTCCTCCGGCGGCTCCGTCCTGCCCTCCCGCTGTGCGGCTCTTCTCTGTCCTCCTCCGGCGGCTCCGTCCTGCCCTCCCGCTGTGCAGCTCTCCCCTGTCCTCCTCCGGCGGCTCCGTCCTGCCTTTCCGCTGTGCGGCTCTCCTCTGTCCTCCTCCGGCGGCTCCGTCCTGCCCTCCCACTGTGCGGCTCCCCTGTCCTCCTCAAGCAGCTCCGTCCGCACACAGCAGCAGGCAGGATTTTTTTATTATTTTTTTATTTTTTATTCTCTCTCTCTCTCTCTCTCTCTCTCTGGGCGGGATGTACTGTCACTGATCGCGGGTCATCGCTGGTCAACGCAATGATGCTAATCGCATATGTACTAACATATGCGATTAGTATCACAGAGCGATGCCAGGGGTGTCCTGCGATCAGTGATGGTCCGCAGGACAAGGTTTGTGGCGGCTTCCGTCACCTCCCAGCCCCGGGAGGTGACGTGCAGGGAGTCCCCGTGATCTTCCTTCTCCCCCCTGCGAAGACAAGGCTGTGCTGCGGGGGAGAAGGAGGAGGGGGTCTGGGGGTAGAGAGGTCATCGTGAGCGGCGCAGGTCGGCGGCGGTAAGAAGCCCATAGGCCTTCTATGGGGGTATCGCCATCAAAAGATGGCGATACCCCCGGCGGCGTAAACCAAGCGGTGGGGTTTTAGTACATATGAAGATGCGGTTTAACCCCCGAAAACCGGGGTTTTACCGCATTTTCCCTTTAGTTCATCCCGCCCTCTCTCTCTCTCTCTCATCTCGATTTTATGTGTAACTTACTTATTTTCAAGGTATTGGATTCTACTGGACGTGACTGACGTGGATGTAGGTAAGTAATCTCTCTCATTTTTACAGGTCCCCCTATTGGATTCTATGGACAAGTGGACGTGACCGGCGTGGGATGTAGGTAAGTATGTGTGAGTGTGTACGTGTGTTATAATAAATTTTTACTGTCACGGTGTGTGTGTGTTGTGTTTTCATTTGGGTATTTTTTGTTGTTGTAGAACTACAGGTACCAGCGGACCCGTTATTTCCCCGCATGCTGGTACTTGAGGTTCTCCCAAGTACCAGCAAGCGGGGGAGGCTTGCTGGCCCTTGTAGTTCCACAACAAAAAACAATATTCTTTTTTTTTTACACACATGGCTATCAGCCCGGCACCCACCGCCCAGGGGTGCTGGGGACAGCCTCGGGCTTCACCCCTGGCCCTTGGGTGCCTGGAGGGGAGTACCCCCTTGATTTAAGGGGTCCCCACTCCTCCAGGGAACCCCGGCTAGGGGTGACTAGTTGGGGGGGTAATGCCACGGCCGCAAGGACCTACATAAATGTGTCCCCCGGCTGTGGCATTATGTCCCTGGCTAGTGGAGCCTGGTGCTGG
This sequence comes from Pseudophryne corroboree, assembly GCF_028390025.1. Lineage (NCBI taxonomy): Eukaryota > Metazoa > Chordata > Amphibia > Anura > Myobatrachidae > Pseudophryne > Pseudophryne corroboree. Next base: position 258,775,418 of record NC_086449.1, read on the forward strand.
TTTTAAAAATACGGGGGACCCCTACATCTTTTGTCCCCCGTATTTTTGGAACCAGGACCGGTCTAAGAGCCCGGTGCTGGTTGTCTAAATATGGGGAACCCCTGTCCAATTTTTTCCCAGTATTTAAACAACCAGGACCGGCTCAAAGAGCCCGAGGCTGGTTATACTTAGGGGGGGGGGAGGGGCCTCACGTATTTTTTTTTTTACATTTTTTAACCAATTCAGACCCTTCTCCATTAAGTTAATGGAAGCCCTGGACAACAAAATTGCACTCATGTCCTCCTCCCACTCCCTTCCCAGTCCCAAATACTATTTTTTTTTCTATAAAAATGTACAATATATCACAAGTATGATGAGCAGGCAGGCAGCGGGCATTGGCGGCATCGGACTGAGATGCAAATTAGTAGTGGAGGGCTGGGTCAGTTGATGGTGGGCAAGTTTGTAAGCCATTGGCGGTGGCAGCGGGCATCGGCTCAGAGGCAGTAGCGGGCATTGGGTTGGCGGCAGTAGGGGTCATCGGCAGGATCCGGCGGACATTATGGCTGTAGTGCCTCACCAGCCACTGACCTCACCGCACGCCACTGAAATAGACCCCATAGTTTCTGCCCTGTATAAAGTAGCCTGCCCTGCTGCTGTTTGTCCTGTGGAAACTCTGCCAGATTCTGCATGTCAGTATCCAGCACCTTGTTCCTGCCTTTGGATATTTCAGTCTGTCCATAGCCCGTGCAAATTGAGGTACTTGCCACCAGAGGAAAGAAGGTGTGTTTTAGATTATATCAGAGCATGGGTGATAAAATTGCCTTAATCTCTGCGCTATAAGTCATCCTGCATTGCTGCTTATTGCAGTGACGCAGGATGTCTTACAGCTGCAGTGTACTAAAAAGAAAGTCACCAGAGAGGTCTTACAATAAGTTGATCTCTCTCCTGCATGTGTTGCATTAGCCTAGTGGTCAAGGGCGTGGCTAACATAGGTGCAGGGAGTGCAGCCGCTATGGGGCCCACATTCCCTGTCAACGTTACATGTGTTGTACATTTATCACCACTGGGTGATTAAAAGGTTTGCTTGGGACCAACAATATATCTAGTTATGCCCCAGGACCTGCTCATTTTAATGTGGTATAAAATAGGGATGTGCACTTGAAATTTTTCGGGTTTTGTGTTTTGGTTTTGGGTTCGGTTCCGCGGCCGTGTTTTGGGTTCGAACGCGTTTTGGCAAAACCTCACCGAATTTTTTTTGTCGGATTCGGGTGTGTTTTGGATTCGGGTGTTTTTTTCAAAAAACCCTAAAAAACAGCTTAAATCATAGAATTTGGGGGTCATTTTGATCCCAAAGTATTATTAACCTCAAAAACCATAATTTCCACTCATTTTCAGTCTATTCTGAACACCTCACACCTCACAATATTATTTTTAGTCCTAAAATTTGCACCGAGGTCGCTGGATGACTAAGCTAAGCGACCCAAGTGGCCGACACAAACACCTGGCCCATCTAGGAGTGGCACTGCAGTGTCACGCAGGATGGCCCTTCCAAAAAACACTCCCCAAACAGCACATGACGCAAAGAAAAAAAGAGGCGCAATGAGGTAGCTGTGTGACGAAGCTCAACGACCCAAGTGGCCGACACAAACACCTGGCCCATCTAGGAGTGGCACTGCAGTGTCATGCAGGATGGCCCTTCCAAAAAACACTCCCCAAACAGCACATGACGCAAAGAAAAAAAGAGGCGCAATGAGGTAGCTGTGTGACTAAGCTCAACGACCCAAGTGGCCGACACAAACACCTGGCCCAACTAGGAGTGGCACTGCAGTGTCACGCAGGATGGCCCTTCCAAAAAACACTCCCCAAACAGCACATGACGCAAAGAAAAAAAGAGGCGCAATGAGGTAGCTGTGTGACTAAGCTCAGCGACCCAAGTGGCCGACACAAACACCTGGCCCATCTAGGAGTGGCACTGCAGTGTCACGCAGGATGGCCCTTCAAAAAACACTCCCCAAACAGCACATGACGCAAAGAAGAAAAAAAAGAGGCGCAATGAGGTAGCTGTGTGAGTAAGCTAAGCGACCCTAGTGGCCGACACAAACACCTGGCCCATCTAGGAGTGGCACTGCAGTGTCACGCAGGATGGCCCTTCAAAAAAATACTCCCCAAACAGCACATGACGCAAAGAAAAATTAAAGAAAAAAGAGGTGCAAGATGGAATTGTCCTTGGGCCCTCCCACCCACCCTTATGTTGTATAAACAGGACATGCACACTTTAACCAACCCATCATTTCAGTGACAGGGTCTGCCACACGACTGTGACTGAAATGACGGGTTGGTTTGGACCCCCACCAAAAAAGAAGCAATTAATCTCTCCTTGCACAAACTGGCTCTACAGAGGCAAGATGTCCACCTCATCATCATCCTCCGATATATCACCGTGTACATCCCGCTCCTCACAGATTATCAATTCGTCCCCACTGGAATCCACCATCTCAGCTCCCTGTGTACTTTGTGGAGGCAATTGCTGCTGGTCAATGTCTCCACGGAGGAATTGATTATAATTCATTTTAATGAACATCATCTTCTCCACATTTTCTTGAAGTAACCTCGTACGCCGATTGCTGACAAGGTGAGCGGCGGCACTAAACACTCTTTCGGAGTACACACTTGTGGGAGGGCAACTTAGGTAGAATAAAGCCAGTTTGTGCAAGGGCCTCCAAATTGCCTCTTTTTCCTGCCAGTATAAGTACGGACTGTCTGACGTGCCTACTTGGATGCGGTCACTCATATAATCCTCCACCATTCTTTCAATGGGGAGAGAATCATATGCAGTGCCAGTAGACGACATGTCCGTAATCGTTGGCAGGTCCTTCAGTCCGGACCAGATGTCAGCATCAGCAGTCGCTCCAGACTGCCCTGCATCACCGCCAGCGGGTGGGCTCGGAATTCTGAGCCTTTTCCTCGCATCCCCAGTTGCGGGAGAATGTGAAGGAGGAGATGTTGACAGGTCGCGTTCTGCTTGACTTGACAATTTTCTCACCAGCAGGTCTTTGAACCCCAGCAGACTTGTGTCTGCCGGAAAGAGAGATCCAAGGTAGGTTTTATATCTAGGATCGAGCACGGTGGCCAAAATGTAGTGCTCTGATTTCAACAGATTGACCACCCGTGAATCCTTGTTAAGCGAATTAAGGGCTCCATCCACAAGTCCCACATGCCTAGCGGAATCGCTCTGTTTTAGCTCCTCCTTCAATGTCTCCAGCTTCTTCTGCAAAAGCCTGATGAGGGGAATGACCTGACTCAGGCTGGCAGTGTCTGAACTGACTTCACGTGTGGCAAGTTCAAAGGGCAGCAGAACCTTGCACAACGTTGAAATCATTCTCCACTGCGCTTAAGACAGGTGCATTCCACCTCCTATATCGTGCTCAATTGTATAGGCTTGAATGGCCTTTTGCTGCTCCTCCAACCTCTGAAGCATATAGAGGGTTGAATTCCACCTCGTTACCACTTCTTGCTTCAGATGATGGCAGGGCAGGTTCAGGCGTTTTTGGTGGTGCTCCAGTCTTCTGTACGTGGTGCCTGTACGCCGAAAGTGTCCCGCAATTCTTCTGGCCACCGACAGCATCTCTTGCACGCCCCTGTCGTTTTTTAAATAATTCTGCACCACCAAATTCAAGGTATGTGCAAAACATGGGACGTGCTGGAATTTGCCCAGATTTAATGCACACACAATATTGCTGGCGTTGTCCGATGCCACAAATCCACAGGAGAGTCCAATTGGGGTAAGCCATTCCGCGATGATCTTCCTCAGTTGCCGTAAGAGGTTTTCAGCTGTGTGCGTATTCTGGAAACCGGTGATACAAAGCGTAGCCTGCCTAGGAAAGAGTTGGCGTTTGCGAGATTCTGCTACTGGTGCCGCCGCTGCTGTTCTTGCGGCGGGAGTCCATACATCTACCCAGTGGGCTGTCACAGTCATATAGTCCTGACCCTGCCCTGCTCCACTTGTCCACATGTCCGTGGTTAAGTGGACATTGGGTACAGCTGCATTTTTTAGGACACTGGTGACTCTTTTTCTGAGGTCTGTGTACATTTTCGGTATCGCCTGCCTAGAGAAATGGAACCTAGATGGTATTTGGTACCGGGGACACAGTACCTCCAACAAGTCTCTAGTTGGCTCTGCAGTAATGATGGATACCGGAACCACGTTTCTCACCACCCAGGATGCCAAGGCCTCAGTTATCCGCTTTGCAGCAGGATGACTGCTGTGATATTTCATCTTCCTCGCAAAGGACTGTTGGACAGTCAATTGCTTGGTGGAAGTAGTAAAAGTGGTCTTACGACTTCCCCTCTGGGATGACCATCGACTCCCAGCAGCAACAACAGCAGCGCCAGCAGCAGTAGGCGTTACACGCAATGATGCATCGGAGGAATCCCAGGCAGGAGAGGACTCGTCAGAATTGCCAGTGACATGGCCTGCAGGACTATTGGCATTCCTGGGGAAAGAGGAAATTGACACTGAGGGAGTTGGTGGGGTGGTTTGCGTGAGCTTGGTTACAAGAGGAAGGGATTTACTGGTCAGTGGACTGCTTCCGCTGTCACCCAAAGTTTTTGAACTTGTCACTGACTTATTATGAATGCGCTGCAGGTGACGTATAAGGGAGGATGTTCCGAGGTGGTTAACGTCCTTACCCCTACTTATTACAGCTTGACAAAGGCAACACACGGCTTGACAAATGTTGTCCGCATTTCTGTTGAAATACTTCCACAGCGAAGAGCTGATTTTTTTTGGTATTTTCACCAGGCATGTCAATGGCCATATTCCTCCCACGGACAACAGGTGTCTCCCCGGGTGCCTGACTTAAACAAACCACCTCACCATCAGAATCCTCCTTGTCAATTTCCTCCCCAGCGCCAGCAACACCCATATCCTCCTCATCCTGGTGTACTTCAACACTGACATCTTCAATCTGACTATCAGGAACTGGACTGCGGGTGCTCCTTCCAGCACTTGCAGGGGGCGTGCAAATGGTGGAAGGCGCATGCTCTTCACGTCCAGTGTTGGGAAGGTCAGGCATCGCAACCGACACAATTGGACTCTCCTTATGGATTTGGGATTTCGAAGAACGCACAGTTCTTTGCTGTGCTTTTGCCAGCTTGAGTCTTTTCATTTTTCTAGCGAGAGGCTGAGTGCTTCCATCCTCATGTGAAGCTGAACCACTAGCCATGAACATAGGCCAGGGCCTCAGCCGTTCCTTGCCACTCCGTGTGGTAAATGGCATATTGGCAAGTTTACGCTTCACCTCCGACAATTTTATTTTAGATTTTTGAGTCCTTTTTTTACTGATATTTGGTGTTTTGGATTTTACATGCTCTGTACTATGACATTGGGCATCGGCCTTGGCAGACGACGTTGATGGAATTTCATCGTCTCGGCCATGACTAGTGGCAGCAGCTTCAGCACGAGGTGGAAGTCGATCTTGATCTTTCCCTATTTTTGGAACCTCAACATTTTTGTTCTCCATATTTTAATAGGCACAACTAAAAGGCACCTCAGGTAAACAATGGAGATGGATGGATACTAGTATACTTATGGATGACGAGCGACTGCCGACACAGAGGTAGCTACAGCCGTGGACTACCGTACTGTGTCTGCTGCTAATATAGACTGGATGATAATGAGATAAAATTAAAATATATATATATATCACACTAGTACTGCAGCCGGACAGGTATATATTATGTAATGACGGACCTGCTGGACACTGTCTGTCAGCACTGCAGACTCCTAAAGTAAGCTACTAGTATCAAGAAGATAGAAAGAAAAAAAAAAACCATGGGTAGGCGGTATACAATTATGGATGGACGAGCGACTGCCGACACAGAGGTAGCTACAGCCGTGGACTACCGTACTGTGTCTGCTGCTAATATAGACTGGATGATAATGAGATAAAATTAAAATATATATATATATCACACTAGTACTGCAGCCGGACAGGTATATATTATGTAATGACGGACCTGCTGGACACTGTCTGTCAGCACTGCAGACTCCTAAAGTAAGCTACTAGTATCAAGAAGATAGAAAAAAAAAAACCACGGGTAGGTGGTATACAATTATGGATGGACGAGCGACTGCCGACACAGAGGTAGCTACTGCCGTGGACTACCGTACTGTGTCTGCTGCTAATATAGACTGGATGATAATGAGATAAAATTAAAATATATATATATATCACACTAGTACTGCAGCCGGACAGGTATATATTATGTAATGACGGACCTGCTGGACACTGTCTGTCAGCACTGCAGACTCCTAAAGTAAGCTACTAGTATCAAGAAGATAGAAAAAAAAAACCACGGGTAGGTGGTATACAATTATGGATGGACGAGCGACTGCCGACACAGAGGTAGCTACAGCCGTGGACTACCGTACTGTGTCTGCTGCTAATATAGACTGGATGATAATGAGATAAAATTAAAAAATATATATATATATCACACTAGTACTGCAGCCGGACAGGTATATATTATGTAATGACGGACCTGCTGGACACTGTCTGTCAGCACTGCAGACTCCTAAAGTAAGCTACTAGTATCAAGAAGATAGAAAGAAAAAAAAAACCACGGGTAGGTGGTATACAATTATGGATGGACGAGCGACTGCCGACACAGAGGTAGCTACAGCCGTGGACTACCGTACTGTGTCTGCTGCTAATATAGACTGGATGATAATGAGATAAAATTAATATATATATATATATCACACTAGTACTGCAGCCGGACAGGTATATATTATGTAATGACGGACCTGCTGGACACTGTCTGCAGAATGCGTTTATAAAAACACCACACGACGAGTGTTTAACTTTTTCAGGCAGACAATCACAATATACTGGTGGTCAGCAGACAATCACAATATACTGGTGGTCAGTGGTCACTGGTCAGTCACACTGGCAGTGGCACTCTGGCAGCAAAAGTGTGCACTGTACTTAAAATATGTACTCCTGCTATAACTGCTCCCCAGTCTCCCCCACAATTAAGCTGTGTGAGCAGTGAGCACTCAGCACAGTCAGATAATGATATACAGTATTACATATGATGCAGCACACTGGGCTGAGCACAGATATGGTATGTGACTGTGTCACACTGTGTATCGTTTTTTTTTCAGGCAGAGAACGGATTAATTAAACTGGTGGTGGTCACTGGTCACTGGTCACACTATTAGCAAGTAGTACTCTGTCCTAAGCAGACAATCACAATATACTGGTGGTCAGTGTGGTCACTGGTCAGTCACACTGGCAGTGTGGCACTCTGGCAGCAAAAGTGTGCACTGTACTTAAAATATATTATTTATGTACTCCTGCTCTAACTGCTCCCCAGTCTCCCCCACAATTAAGCTGTGTGAGCAGTGAGCACTCAGCACAGTCAGATATACAGTATTACATATGATGATGCAGCACACTGAGGCTGAGCACAGATATGGTATGTGACTGTGTCACACTGTGTATCGTTTTTTTCAGGCAGAGAACGGATTAATTAAACTGGTGGTCAATGGTCACTGGTCACACTATCAGCAAGTAGTAGTACTCCAGTCCTAATATGCGCCCCAAAATTAGTAAATACTAAATAGTGTCTCTAACTCTCTACTCTCTTCTCTATAAACGGAGAGGACGCCAGCCACGTCCTCTCCCTATCAATCTCAATGCACGTGTGAAAATGGCGGCGACGCGCGGCTCCTTATATAGAATCCGAGTCTCGCGATAGAATCCGAGCCTCGCGAGAATCCGACAGCGGGATGATGACGTTCGGGCGCGCTCGGGTTAACCGAGCAAGGCGGGAGGATCCGAGCCTGCTCGGCCCCGTGTAAAAAAAGCTGAAGTTCGGCGGGTTCGGATTCCGAGAAACCGAACCCGCTCATCACTAGTATAAAATGAACTGGACTGAGGGCATTAACATATAACATAATATGAACAGCGGCACTGAAATATAGTATAATATGAACTGGGAACACTGTATGTGATAATGTGAATTGGTGATACTTTGTTGCATGTAGTGTCTACTGGCAACCCTACAATGTGAAATAATGTGAACTAGGGCATTGCTATGAGGCAGAGCATTAAGGGGGATATTCAATTTTTTTTAAAAAGTCAGTTGGGTGTCTTTTTGTTTCCTAATAGACAGGAAAAAACAGACACCCAACTGACTTTTCAAACGTTTGAATTTCCCCCTAAGATACTACACTACAGGTTGAGTATCCCATATCCAAAATGCTTGGGACCAGAAGTATTTTGGATATCGGATTTTTCTGTATTTTGGAATAATTGCATACCATAATGAGATATCATGGCGATGGGACCTAACTCTAAGCACAGAATGCTTTTATGTTTCATATACACCTTACACACACAGCTTGAAGGTCATTTTAGCCAATACTTTTAATAACTTTGTGCATTAAACCAAGTTTGTGTACATACACACAATTAATTTATGTTTCATATACACACAGCCTGAAGGTCATTTAATACAATATGTTTAATAACTTTGTGAATTAAACAAAGTTTGTGTACATTGAGCCATCAGAAAACAAAGGTTTCACTATCTCACTCTCACTCAAAAAATTCTGTATTTTGGAATATACTGTATTTCGGAATATTTGGATATGGGATACCCAACCTGTACTATGGTTCAGAAAATGAACAAGGGCACTATTATGGGGTATAATATTTACAACACCAGTGGTCTCTCTCTAATCATTGGGACAGGGCCCCCTCAAAATTTTGCTATGGGGCCCTCAAAGTTCTAGTTATGCCCCTGCTAGTGCTGATGCAAACCAGGTAAGGGTCCATGTGGGCACATTGCACATGTGAGAATCAAGGATGATTGGCACATGTGCGAAGACATCCAGTGCCATGACTGGTAAGTAACACGTTTTAGTGGACAGGTTTTATAGCTTAGTATGAGCCTATAATTCTTCATCGTCACAGATAGCTATGGCGGCATTAGTAACATAAGATGAAGGAGCCAAAGATACCTGCAATAGGGGTAGCTTCATACATGTATCCCTATTTCGGGAAGGTGGCAGCCCAGACATGTATAGTCAGGGGTGGAACTGAAACCTAAAAAGTACATGAGAATGCAGGCATGCCCAAACATTTTCATGGAGGGTGTCTGACATCACCACCGGCCCTGATCAGCCTGTTCTCATCGCACTGTAGGAGTATGTCCTGGGCTGCGCAGAGACTGCACACACTGGAGTTCACTGCACATTGCAGCTCTGCGTACACATGCAGTCGCACACTTACACAGTGAATTTACACTCCCCCTGGGGCGGCGACTATCTGAATGCAGGACAGCAAAGTTAGCAGCCCAGCAATCACGTCTGAATTACCTCCTAAAATCCTTGTTCGCCTCTCATTCCCCGTTGATTTTACGGGAGCACAGCAGGGATGTGCAATCAGGGGAGGCTGGAAGAGGCCAGAAGTCCTGGTGGGTGGTGGCAATGAAAATTAGTTTAAAGTCCACCGCCCCGAGCTGAAGACCCTGTATAATAAACTATTACAACATTAGATGTCTTGTCTTTGTTTTAATATTTTCTTTACAGACGGACTACATGTGCAGTGGGACCTTAATGTCCAGTCGTGCTGGCAATTATGGTTCATGCTGGGCAGACTTGCTGGGACCTGAAGACCGCCTGTAAAGAACAATATTATAACATAAATCCTCAACCCACTGCCACCAGTGGTGTGGGGCATAGCAATTAGAGATGAGCGGGTTCGGTTTCTCTGAATCCGAACCCGCACGAACTTCATGTTTTTTTTCACGGGTCCGAGCGACTCGGATCTTCCCGCCTTGCTCGGTTAACCCGAGCGCGCCCGAACGTCATCATGACGCTGTCGGATTCTCGCGAGGCTCGGATTCTATCGCGAGACTCGGATTCTATATAAGGAGCCGCGCGTCGCCGCCATTTTCACACGTGCATTGAGATTGATAGGGAGAGGACGTGGCTGGCGTCCTCTCCGTTTAGAATAGATTAGAGAGACACTTGATTTACTAATTTTGGGGAGCATTAGGAGTACTCAGTACAGTGCAGAGTTTTGCTGATAGTGACCACCAGTTTTATTTATAATCCGTTCTCTGCCTGAAAAAAGCGATACACAGCACACAGTGACTCAGTCACATACCATATCTGTGTGCACTGCTCAGGCTCAGGCCAGTGTGCTGCATCATCTATTATCTATATATAATATTATATATATCTGATTATCTGTCTGACTGCTCAGCTCACACAGCTTATAATTGTGGGGGAGACTGGGGAGCACTACTGCAGTGCCAGTTATAGGTTATAGCAGGAGCCAGGAGTACATAATATATTATATAGTGAGTGACCACCAGACACACAGTGCAGTTTATTTAATATATCCGTTCTCTGCCTGAAAAAAGCGATACACACAGTGACTCAGTCAGTCACATACCATATCTGTGTGCACTGCTCAGGCTCAGGCCAGTGTGCTGCATCATCTATATATATTATATATCTGTCTGACTGCTCAGCTCACACAGCTTATAATTGTGGGGGAGACTGGGGAGCACTACTGCAGTGCCAGTTATAGGTTATAGCAGGAGCCAGGAGTACATAATATTATATTAAAACAGTGCACACTTTTGCTGCAGGAGTGCCACTGCCAGTGTGACTAGTGACCAGTGACCTGACCACCAGTATATATAATATTAGTAGTATACTATCTCTTTATCAACCAGTCTATATTAGCAGCAGACACAGTACAGTGCGGTAGTTCACGGCTGTGGCTACCTCTGTGTCGGCACTCGGCAGCCAGTCCATAATTGTATATACCACCTAACCGTGTTTTTTTTTTCTTTCTTTATACATACATACTAGTTACGAGTATACTATCTCTTTATCAACCAGTCTATATTAGCAGCAGACACAGTACAGTGCGGTAGTTCACGGCTGTGGCTACCTCTGTGTCGGCACTCGGCAGCCCGTCCATAATTGTATATACCACCTAACCGTGTTTTTTTTTTCTTTCTTTATACATACATACTAGTTACGAGTATACTATCTCTTTATCAACCAGTCTATATATTAGCAGCAGACACAGTACAGTGCGGTAGTTCACGGCTGTGGCTACCTCTGTGTCGGCACTCGGCAGCCCGTCCATAATTGTATATACCACCTAACCGTGGTTTTTTTTTCTTTCTTTATACATACATACTAGTTACGAGTATACTATCTCTTTATCAACCAGTCTATATTAGCAGCAGACACAGTACAGTGCGGTAGTTCACGGCTGTGGCTACCTCTGTGTCGGCACTCGGCAGCCCGTCCATAATTGTATATACCACCTAACCGTGGTTTTTTTTCCTTTCTTTATACATACATACTAGTTACGAGTATACTATCTCTTTATCAACCAGTCTATATATTAGCAGCAGACACAGTACAGTGCGGTAGTTCACGGCTGTGGCTACCTCTGTGTCGGCACTCGGCAGCCCGTCCATAATTGTATATACCACCTAACCGTGTTTTTTTTTTCTTTCTTTATACATACATACTAGTTACGAGTATACTATCTCTTTATCAACCAGTCTATATATTAGCAGCAGACACAGTACAGTGCGGTAGTTCACGGCTGTGGCTACCTCTGTGTCGGCACTCGGCAGCCCGTCCATAATTGTATATACCACCTAACCGTGGTTTTTTTTCTTTCTTTATACATACATACTAGTTACGAGTATACTATCTCTTTATCAACCAGTCTATATATTAGCAGCAGACACAGTACAGTGCGGTAGTTCACGGCTGTGGCTACCTCTGTGTCGGCACTCGGCAGCCCGTCCATAATTGTATATACCACCTAACCGTGGTTTTTTTTTCTTTCTTTATACATACATACTAGTTACGAGTATACTATCTCTTTATCAACCAGTCTATATATTAGCAGCAGACACAGTACAGTGCGGTAGTTCACGGCTGTGGCTACCTCTGTGTCGGCACTCGGCAGCCCGTCCATAATTGTATATACCACCTAACCGTGGTTTTTTTTTCTTTCTTTATACATACATACTAGTTACGAGTATACTATCTCTTTATCAACCAGTCTATATATTAGCAGCAGACACAGTACAGTGCGGTAGTTCACGGCTGTGGCTACCTCTGTGTCGGCACTCGGCAGCCCGTCCATAATTGTATATACCACCTAACCGTGGTTTTTTTTTCTTTCTTTATACATACATACTAGTTACGAGTATACTATCTCTTTATCAACCAGTCTATATATTAGCAGCAGACACAGTACAGTGCGGTAGTTCACGGCTGTGGCTACCTCTGTGTCGGCACTCGGCAGCCCGTCCATAATTGTATATACCACCTAACCGTGTTTTTTTTTCTTTCTTTATACATACATACTAGTTACGAGTATACTATCTCTTTATCAACCAGTCTATATATTAGCAGCAGACACAGTACAGTGCGGTAGTTCACGGCTGTGGCTACCTCTGTGTCGGCACTCGGCAGCCCGTCCATAATTGTATATACCACCTAACCGTGGTTTTTTTTTCTTTCTTTATACATACATACTAGTTACGAGTATACTATCTCTTTATCAACCAGTCTATATATTAGCAGCAGACACAGTACAGTGCGGTAGTTCACGGCTGTGGCTACCTCTGTGTCGGCACTCGGCAGCCCGTCCATAATTGTATATACCACCTAACCGTGTTTTTTTTTTTTTTCTTTATACATACATACTAGTTACGAGTATACTATCTCTTTATCAACCAGTCTATATATTAGCAGCAGACACAGTACAGTGCGGTAGTTCACGGCTGTGGCTACCTCTGTGTCGGCACTCGGCAGCCCGTCCATAATTGTATATACCACCTAACCGTGGTTTTTTTTTCTTTCTTTATACATACATACTAGTTACGAGTATACTATCTCTTTATCAACCAGTCTATATATTAGCAGCAGACACAGTACAGTGCGGTAGTTCACGGCTGTGGCTACCTCTGTGTCGGCACTCGGCAGCCCGTCCATAATTGTATACTAGTATCCAATCCATCCATCTCCATTGTTTACCTGAGGTGCCTTTTAGTTGTGCCTATTAAAATATGGAGAACAAAAATGTTGAGGTTCCAAAATTAGGGAAAGATCAAGATCCACTTCCACCTCGTGCTGAAGCTGCTGCCACTAGTCATGGCCGAGACGATGAAATGCCAGCAACGTCGTCTGCCAAGGCCAATGCCCAATGGCATAGTACAGAGCATGTCAAAACCAAAACACCAAATATCAGTAAAAAAAGGACTCCAAAACCTAAAATAAAATTGTCGGAGGAGAAGCGTAAACTTGCCAATATGCCATTTACCACACGGAGTGGCAAGGAACGGCTGAGGCCCTGGCCTATGTTCATGGCTAGTGGTTCAGCTTCACATGAGGATGGAAGCACTCAGCCTCTCGCTAGAAAACTGAAAAGACTCAAGCTTTCAAAAGCACCGCAAAGAACTGTGCGTTCTTTGAAATCCCAAATCCACAAGGAGAGTCCAATTGTGTCGGTTGCGATGCCTGACCTTCCCAACACTGGATGTGAAGAGCATGCGCCTTCCACCATTTGCACGCCCCCTGCAAGTGCTGGAAGGAGCACCCGCAGTCCAGTTCCTGATAGTCAGATTGAAGATGTCAGTGTTGAAGTACACCAGGATGAGGAGGATATGGGTGTTGCTGGCGCTGGGGAGGAAATTGACCAGGAGGATTCTGATGGTGAGGTGGTTTGTTTAAGTCAGGCACCCGGGGAGACACCTGTTGTCCGTGGGAGGAATATGGCCGTTGACATGCCAGGTGAAAATACCAAAAAAATCAGCTCTTCGGTGTGGAGGTATTTCACCAGAAATGCGGACAACAGGTGTCAAGCCGTGTGTTCCCTTTGTCAAGCTGTAATAAGTAGGGGTAAGGACGTTAACCACCTCGGAACATCCTCCCTTATACGTCACCTGCAGCGCATTCATAATAAGTCAGTGACAAGTTCAAAAACTTTGGGTGACAGCGGAAGCAGTCCACTGACCAGTAAATCCCTTCCTCTTGTAACCAAGCTCACGCAAACCACCCCACCAACTCCCTCAGTGTCAATTTCCTCCTTCCCCAGGAATGCCAATAGTCCTGCAGGCCATGTCACTGGCAATTCTGACGAGTCCTCTCCTGCCTGGGATTCCTCCGATGCATCCTTGCGTGTAACGCCTACTGCTGCTGGCGCTGCTGTTGTTGCCGCTGGGAGTCGATGGTCATCCCAGAGGGGAAGTCGTAAGCCCACTTGTACTACTTCCAGTAAGCAATTGACTGTTCAACAGTCCTTTGCGAGGAAGATGAAATATCACAGCAGTCATCCTACTGCAAAGCGGATAACTGAGTCCTTGACAACTATGTTGGTGTTAGACGTGCGTCCGGTATCCGCCGTTAGTTCACAGGGAACTAGACAATTTATTGAGGCAGTGTGCCCCCGTTACCAAATACCATCTAGGTTCCACTTCTCTAGGCAGGCGATACCGAGAATGTACACGGACGTCAGAAAAAGACTCACCAGTGTCCTAAAAAATGCAGTTGTACCCAATGTCCACTTAACCACGGACATGTGGACAAGTGGAGCAGGGCAGGGTCAGGACTATATGACTGTGACAGCCCACTGGGTAGATGTATGGACTCCCGCCGCAAGAACAGCAGCGGCGGCACCAGTAGCAGCATCTCGCAAACGCCAACTCTTTCCTAGGCAGGCTACGCTTTGTATCACCGCTTTCCAGAATACGCACACAGCTGAAAACCTCTTACGGCAACTGAGGAAGATCATCGCGGAATGGCTTACCCCAATTGGACTCTCCTGTGGATTTGTGGCATCGGACAACGCCAGCAATATTGTGTGTGCATTAAACATGGGCAAATTCCAGCACGTCCCATGTTTTGCACATACCTTGAATTTGGTGGTGCAGAATTTTTTAAAAAACGACAGGGGCGTGCAAGAGATGCTGTCGGTGGCCAGAAAAATTGCGGGACACTTTCGGCGTACAGGCACCACGTACAGAAGACTGGAGTACCACCAAAAACTACTGAACCTGCCCTGCCATCATCTGAAGCAAGAAGTGGTAACGAGGTGGAATTCAACCCTCTATATGCTTCAGAGGTTGGAGGAGCAGCAAAAGGCCATTCAAGCCTATACAATTGAGCACGATATAGTAGGTGGAATGCACCTGTCTCAAGTGCAGTGGAGAATGATTTCAACGTTGTGCAAGGTTCTGATGCCCTTTGAACTTGCCACACGTGAAGTCAGTTCAGACACTGCCAGCCTGAGTCAGGTCATTCCCCTCATCAGGCTTTTGCAGAAGAAGCTGGAGGCATTGAAGAAGGAGCTAAAAGGGAGCGATTCCGCTAGGCATGTGGGACTTGTGGATGCAGCCCTTAATTCGCTTAACAAGGATTCACGGGTGGTCAATCTGTTGAAATCAGAGCACTACATTTTGGCCACCGTGCTCGATCCTAGATTTAAAGCCTACCTTGGATCTCTCTTTCCGGCAGACACAGGTCTGCTGGGGTTGAAAGACCTGCTGGTGACAAAATTGTCAAGTCAAGCGGAACGCGACCTGTCAACATCTCCTCCTTCACATTCTCCCGCAACTGGGGGTGCGAGGAAAAGGCTCAGAATTCCGAGCCCACCCGCTGGCGGTGATGCAGGGCAGTCTGGAGCGACTGCTGATGCTGACATCTGGTCCGGACTGAAGGACCTGACAACGATTACGGACATGTCGTCTACTGTCACTGCATATGATTCTCTCAACATTGATAGAATGGTGGAGGATTATATGAGTGACCGCATCCAAGTAGGCACGTCACACAGTCCGTACTTATACTGGCAGGAAAAAGAGGCAATTTGGAGGCCCTTGCACAAACTGGCTTTATTCTACCTAAGTTGCCCTCCCACAAGTGTGTACTCCGAAAGAGTGTTTAGTGCCGCCGCTCACCTTGTCAGCAATCGGCGTACGAGGTTACATCCAGAAAATGTGGAGAAGATGATGTTCATTAAAATGAATTATAATCAATTCCTCCGCGGAGACATTGACCAGCAGCAATTGCCTCCACAAAGTACACAGGGAGCTGAGATGGTGGATTCCAGTGGGGACGAATTGATAATCTGTGAGGAGGGGGATGTACACGGTGATATATCGGAGGGTGAAGATGAGGTGGACATCTTGCCTCTGTAGAGCCAGTTTGTGCAAGGAGAGATTAATTGCTTCTTTTTTGGGGGGGGGTCCAAACCAACCCGTCATATCAGTCACAGTCGTGTGGCAGACCCTGTCACTGAAATGATGGGTTGGTTAAAGTGTGCATGTCCTGTTTTGTTTATACAACATAAGGGTGGGTGGGAGGGCCCAAGGACAATTCCATCTTGCACCTCTTTTTTCTTTTCTTTTTCTTTGCATCATGTGCTGATTGGGGAGGGTTTTTTGGAAGGGACATCCTGCGTGACACTGCAGTGCCACTCCTAGATGGGCCCGGTGTTTGTGTCGGCCACTAGGGTCGCTAATCTTACTCACACAGTCAGCTACCTCATTGCGCCTCTTTTTTTCTTTGCGTCATGTGCTGTTTGGGGAGGGTTTTTTGGAAGGGACATCCTGCGTGACACTGCAGTGCCACTCCTAGATGGGCCCGGTGTTTGTGTCGGCCACTAGGGTCGCTAATCTTACTCACACAGCTACCTCATTGCGCCTCTTTTTTTCTTTGCGTCATGTGCTGTTTTGGGAGGGTTTTTTGGAAGGGACATCCTGCGTGACACTGCAGTGCCACTCCTAGATGGGCCCGGTGTTTGTGTCGGCCACTAGGGTCGCTAATCTTACTCACACAGCTACCTCATTGCGCCTCTTTTTTTCTTTGCGTCATGTGCTGTTTGGGGAGGGTTTTTTGGAAGGGCCATCCTGCGTGACACTGCAGTGCCACTCCTAGATGGGCCCGGTGTTTGTGTCGGCCACTAGGGTCGCTAATCTTACTCACACAGCTACCTCATTGCGCCTCTTTTTTTCTTTGCGTCATGTGCTGTTTGGGGAGGGTTTTTTGGAAGGGCCATCCTGCGTGACACTGCAGTGCCACTCCTAGATGGGCCCGGTGTTTGTGTCGGCCACTAGGGTCGCTAATCTTACTCACACAGCTACCTCATTGCGCCTCTTTTTTTCTTTGCGTCATGTGCTGTTTGGGGAGGGTTTTTTGGAAGGGACATCCTGCGTGACACTGCAGTGCCACTCCTAGATGGGCCCGGTGTTTGTGTCGGCCACTAGGGTCGCTTATCTTACTCACACAGCGACCTCGGTGCAAATTTTAGGACTAAAAATAATATTGTGAGTTGTGAGGTATTCAGAATAGACCGAAAATGAGTGTAAATTATGGTTTTTGAGGTTAATAATACTTTGGGATCAAAATGACCCCCAAATTCTATGATTTAAGCTGTTTTTTAGTGTTTTTTGAAAAAAACACCCGAATCCAAAACACACCCGAATCCGACAAAAAAAATTCGGTGAGGTTTTGCCAAAACGCGTTCGAACCCAAAACACGGCCGCGGAACCGAACCCAAAACCAAAACACAAAACCCGAAAAATTTCAGGCGCTCATCTCTAATAGCAATGTTGTATATTTTGCTTTAAACGTTTGCTCCAGTTTATATTTTTTGTAAGAAAAGTTGTGTAATTGATATACCAAAAATCTTTTTTCCAATCATATACATTTAAAGATGATAGAAATCATGCAAAACCTCATATGAATTAAATTTCACAGCAGAACAGGCCTTTTATGAAGTTCTGATGATTCACGAGTTGATGTATCAGCAGTGAAGAGTGGAGAAGTTGCCTATAGCAAACAATCAGCTTTGAGGTAGCATTTATAAAGTACATGTCATGAAGGGTATCAGCTGATTAGTTGCCATGGGCAACTTCTCCACTGGTCTACGTCTCCTCACTGCTTTATTCATCTACCCCACAGTCACAGCGTGTTTTCTTTTTTTTATAGAATCATAATGTTAAATAAGTAGCAATATCTGGTGATATACATAACTAAATACATAAATACAGGCTGTTTTTGAAAAATGACAGTTATGAGCTGATTGATTAGTAGTTTATCCCCATAAAATTAAATAAGCCTAATATTTATAGGAGCAATCAATATTTATAGAAGCAATCAACATTTTACTAGCTAGAAAAAAATATGTATTTACATTAAAATACCAGATCTGCATTGTCACTATTTTGCCAAAAGCCATCCTACACTACATTTGTAAGTTTGTCATTTGTGGAATTTATAGTACATGAATGGAGTTGGGATGTTTGTGGTACTTTAGGTGTAGGACCAAATTCTGCTGGTGAAATGTGCAACATTTCTCAGTCAAGTGCAGAATGAGGTGAATCTTCTATTGAACATTTTTTAAAATTTCTCTTTATAAATTCCTTGTTTTAAAATGTAACTATGTAACATCTTCAGGAGGAATATAGTTTTTTTATGCATTGCACGCTTCACTAACAATCTTCCCTGGCATGCAGGACCTTAAGGCCAGGGCCGTCTTAACAGCAATGTAGGCTTCTGGGCAAAGCAATGCACTGGGGCCCCTACGCATCCTCCAGCAGTAGGAGCGGCGGGTGATATCAGCAGCAGATTTGATGTCCCGTGGGCGGTAGGGGGTGTTCTATCTTCCGCTCAGCATGTGGGACCTGGAGCAGTAATTTCTGCTGAATACTCCTTTACTGCACAAATGGGGGGAGATGGGGTGGGAGGGAGAACACTAAACTGTAGAAGGGGGCCAGGGGCTGAATGAAGGGGCCCTGTTGCATAGCTTCCAGGGTGGTAGGGGGTGTTTAATACGTAGGGTAGAGGTGGATAGTGGAGTGGGCTTAATATTCATCATTTTCTGATGGGAGGGCAGCCTGTTTGACTGCAGATATCTCCAGTTACTGGAAATAGATTTCTTAGCATTTAATGGGGTAAAATACTAGAGAGTCCCACCTTTCAGGAGGTACTGGGGACACCTTTCAGGAGGTGCTGAGGACACCTTTCAGGAGGTACTGGGGACACCTTTCAGGAGGTGCTGGGAACACCTTTAAGGAGGTGCTGGGGACACCTTACAGGAGGTACTGGGGACTTTGTGATCAGAGTTCATGAGCCAGAGCAATCCACCGATGAAAATATGAAACTGCATACCAGGCATGTGGAGCTGGAGCAGGGGCCAGTTGCTGGAAGGCTGATATATCTGGTTCTGGGCATAGTAGAGACAAGCTACCAGTGTCCAGTGACAGGGGAGAGTCAACACTTTTAGAGTATACCCTCAGAAAAACTCTAAGTCAGACAGAACCCGAGATATCTGGTTGGGAAGAGCAATTAACAGGCGTAGATGGGGACCACTGCTTTGAAGTCAGATATGTCCGGTTCCACAAGGCCGATTTTCAAAAACCTGGTACCCCTGGAAAGAGGAGACCCTCAGCTAGACTCCTGGAGCCCTTGGGCAAGAGCCCATTGAGCCCATATGAAAATACGGCCTTGCTCAAGGCACTGCAGGAGGCTGTCAGCAGAGGGGTGGGAGGCGTTGGACTAGGTCAAGAACACGAAGAGCAGACCAGTTGTGCTATAGACATTTTGGTGCCCAGTGCCAGAAAGAACACTGCTTCAACCTCCACACGCACACACACACACCATTTTGAATAGGAACTATGCGTAGCAAAGGTGTGTGCCCAAAATAGGGTCTCTTGGGGAAGGGGTGTGGCTACACAATAGTACACCCAATTTAAATTATGCCACACAATAGTTCAATCTTATTCACATCATACCACACATTATTAGCTCTTATACACATTATAGTATGCCACACAGTAGTACCCCCCTTGTACATGTTACGTCACAGAGTAGTACTCCTTGTACAAGTTACGTCACACAGTAGTATCCCTTGTACACATTATACCACAAAGTAGCACCCCTTGTACACGTTATGCCACACAGTAGTATACCTTATACATGTTATGCCACACAGTAGTACCCCTTGTACACATTATTCCACACAGTAGTGCCCTGTGTACATAACACATCCCTTGAACACATTATATCACACAGTAGTACCCCTTGTAGACGTGCCACAAAGTAGTACCTCTTGTACACGTTATGCCACACAGTAGTACCTCTTGTACACGTTATATCACTCAGTAGTACCCCTTGTACACGTTACATCCCATAGTAGTGCCCCTTGTACACAACACGTCCCTTGTACATGTTACATCACACAGTAGTACATCGTGTACATGTTACATCACACAGTGGTACCCATGGAACACATTATGCTATATTTTAATTTTAAATAACATTGTGCAGAACAGCAGTCACTCACCCCCCACTCTCTGTGACTGCTGCTACCTGTACTTTATGGTCTCTCTCTTCATGCTGATCAGCTCACTGCGTCAGTAGCGGCACCTTTTCTCCACAGTGCTGTGCTGCCAGCCCCAACACTGCAGCCAAACTAATGGCCTCTCAGTGCAGGGCACTGTGGGAATGAACTGGGAGAGATATCATGATGTGTTCCCCAGTCCTAAGAGACACTGCGGGAGACACGGGAGGGGGCCCACCAAAAGGGGAAGGCAGCTGCAGTGCTACCGACTGCAAAGTGTAATGGTAGCTGTTTGCCCGGCAGAGAAGGAGCCGGGCACACCACTACTATTATACATTGCAGCAGGTGGAACTCAGCAGCTTGCTGTGGCGGCGCACACAGGGTGGATGCGATCGCGGGTGGATGTGGCCATTTCTGCTCACATGGCATATTCACTCTTGGGGTCATTCAGTTTTGATCGTAGATGTGCTAAATTTAGCACATCTACGATCATTTACTCTGATATGCGGGGCGAAGTCCAGCACAGGACTAGTCTGCCCCGCATGCCAGGCCTATCCCCCCTTCACCGACAGTGATGCTTTTGCACCTTGCAAGTAGCTCCCTGCCAGCACAGCTTCTGTGCCCTGGCAGGCCACTACCCGTCGTGTCCTGGGTCGCAGCGGCTGCGTGTGATGTCACGCAGCCTCCGCGGCCTGCCCCCCCAATGGTCTGGACACGCCTGCGTTGTCAAGACCACACCCCACCAATGGCGTTCCAATGCCATTGGCACGCCCCCTCCCGACCCGCGACTGCCTCTGCCTGTCAATCAGCAAAGGCGATCGCAGCCCAGAGAGGCTTTTAGCACTCCACAAAAAAATTCAGACTGCGATCGCTGCCACTGCAGCGATCCAGTATCAATTAGACCCTATGTCATCAGGAATCATCCAGCACACAGCTCTAAAAAGAGGTGACTACGCTCAGGGGAGTTTTCGTATGCCTGATCCACAGGGGAAAGAAGACGAGTGAGCAGTCAATATGTCTCTCTGACCTGTGTCCTGTCTACTAGCACTGTTATTGGGGGTAATTCAGATCTGATCGCTGCTGTGCGTTTTCGCACAGCGGGTGATCAGATCTGAACTGCGCATGCATATGCACTGCTATGCGCTGGCGCGTCATACAACAGCGACAGACTTCAGCACCTAGCGATGGGATGGGGCGAAAAATCTGCACGGGCGTTCGCAAGGTGATTGACAGGAAGAGGCCATTTGTGGGTAGCAACTGACCGTTTTACAGGAGTGTCCGGAAAAACGCATGCGGGATCAGACATTTTCAGGGAGGGTGTCTGACGTCAGCTCCAGTCCCGATCAGCAGTATTCCATCGCAGCGGCTAAGTAAGTCCTGGGCTGTGCAAAAACTGCACAAACTGATTTTTGTGCAGCTCTGCTAACGAAGCGATCGCACACTTGCACAGAGTTTTACCCTCCCCCTTTAGCCGGCGACTATCTGATCGCAAGGCATTAAAAATGCAGCCCAGCGATCAGATCTGAATTAGGCCCAATGTTCCTCAGTCCTGCTTGTGTCTCTTTCTATCATGTTAATGACTCTGGGGGTCATTCTGAACTGATCGCTCGCTGACGTTCATCGCAGCGCAACAATCAGGTCAGAAGTGTGCAGGCTGACGTTGCCTAGCGATCGCCTCTACCTGATTGACAGGTAGAGGCGGTCGCTGGGCGTGAGGGAGCGCAGTCCGGCCAACGTAAGCTTGGCCGGACCATGCGGGGGGCGGGCCGCAGCGGCTGCATAATTAGTGGCTCCCGGCCAGCACGCAAAAGCTGCGCTGGCCGGGAGCTACTCCTGAAGTGCAAAAGCATTGCCGCTGTGCGATGCTTTTGTACTTCTGTGGGGGGGTTGTGGGCCTGAAATGCCATGTGCTGGGCGTCCCCCCGCATGTCAGTGTGCCTGATCGTAGCCCTGCAAAATTTTGCAGGGCTACGATCAGGTCTGAATTAGGCCCTATGTGTCTCAGATTTGTCCATCATTCCTGTCAGTATCCCCTGCACAAGCTAGGTTGCCTTTATGATGCAGAGTGGCATTCACCCCGACCATTGATATGTGTAATATTGGCTCTGATTGTGTATTTGTATGTGCAGAGCTTAAACACACTAGTTAACTATGAAAACAATAGCACACTGTAGTTGCAGTCCAATCAGCTGATCTACCACATGGTCGATGCACCTAGGACAACCATTTCTATGGTCAATAAGCATATCTTGCTGCATACTTCCTGCAGTCCTGAATGTACCTGAACATACCTGGACCATACATTGGACCACATTCAGGTGCAGTTGTTATTGCTTTTCATGTTGCAAAGTACCAATTATCAGTACAGGACCCATTATGAGCATGTGCGAATGTACCCTGCGATATAGGAAACCGGACTGCAGCAGTCAGTGATTGACAGTCTGATGCCTTTTGGGGGGTGGCGACCTCCTACATTTCCCAAAATGGAGGTGTTTCGCCTCCATTTAGGTGGTGGAAAGAGACCTGGGATCTCCATCGTTGGATGTAGATTTCCTGGCCTCTGTGACGGGTGGCTTGCACGTCCCCATGGGTGCCAGAAGCCACGCATTGGTAAGCCAATGATCTTATGGGCTGGAAAGATGGCAGCTTCCGACAGAAATAGGTTGGAAGGGGTTCCGACCTATTCAATCGGGGCTGATTTTTTCCGACAAGTCGGGAATTCCCGACTTGTCGGAAAACACGTGGATCAGCGGAATAGACGCCGATCCTCGTGCTTCTGTTGGAAATGGGGCCAAATCCGACAGGTTTTGCCCCCCTTTCCGACAAACTCAATCCGACTTGAAAACAAGTCGGATTGAGGTGAGGAGAGGAGCGGTGCTGCGGACAGCTGGGGAGCTGAGATCGACGGCCGGTGGAGGGAGCCCGGCCAGGCACCTCTCTCCCTGCAGCACCTCCCCCCGCCGCCGCAGACATGTTCCCCCGCTGCCAGCACCTCCCGCCGGCCGCCGATCTCTGTTCCCCCCGCAGCACCTCTGTTCCTGCTGCCAACTCCTCCTGCCGCTCCACACATGTCCCCCACAGCCACAGCTCCACACATGTCCCCCACAGCCAGCACCTCCCGATCACGGCTGCTGATCTCTGGTCCCATGGCCGCTGCTGTCAGCGCATCCGCAGCCGCTGACAGCAGCGGCCTGACAGGACCCTGTGTACAGCCAAATCCGACAGTCGGATTTGGCCATCCATTGAATAGGGGTTGTCGGATCCATTCCGACAACTGCATGTCGGAATGGCTCCGACGCCTATTGAATATACCCCTATGCCTATGTCCTAGGACGGATGTCGGATCACTACTGCAGTAGGTGGCATCTACTTGTAATAGATGCCTCCTGCTGCTTTAATATACAGAGCTGTCGCTGCATCTTCTTAGCCCCATTATGTGGTGAATGCCGCTAACTTCTCTGTAGGTAAAATTATATTTTATAGCGTTACCTCCCTGTAGAAGTCTTGTGTTAGCCAGCACCATTGAGAGTTAGGTGTCTTCCCAGCCACTGTGGTCAGTGGTGTATCCATAAATGATGAGGTGAACACAAGCCCCTACATCCAGGCACACCCTGCATCCATTTTTTTAAATACTTTCTTCCCCGGCATCCAGCAACGCTGGCAGCAGCGCTGCAGAAATCATCAGGAAAATGACATGGCTTCCATATTCCTGGTGTTTTGCGCATGTGCAGTAGGAAAACAACTGGGAAAATGGCGCATGTGCAGTAGACTCTTGCACAGTTTATGGTGTTCCTACTGCTCAGAATCAGTTTACTGCGCTGCTCCTGCCTGCTAGAGAGCAATAAGAGGAGGCTAGAATGGAGACTGGACATGGCATTCTCCTCTCTTAATAAGCCCCTGACTCTGGTACCAATAATGAGGACTATATTTAGAATTTCCAGGGTACATCTCAAGGCTGCATTAAGATCTGAGCAAGAGGAGCAACCATCCAGAGCTGAAAGGAGGTGCAGGGAAATTTATATTTTACCTTAATTTGGTTGAAAGGAGATGGGGTGCCAAATTTATTTCTTACCCTAGGTAGTAACATTTCTAGATTTGGTTCTGACGTGTATTGCAACTTTGTCAAGTTTCTGCGTGTAAAAGGAAATTAGTCAGGAAGACCCCTGCTCACTATAGGGGACATTTACTAACCAGTGATAAGAGCGGAGAAGTGAGCCAGTGGAGAAATTGCCCCATCAACCAATCAGCAGCTCTGTATCATTTTATAGTATGCAAATTATAGATGTTACTTCAGTGCTGATTGGTTGCCATGGGCAACTTCTCCACTGGCTCACTTCTCCGCTCTTATCACTGCTTAGTAAATGTCCCCCTATGTTACAGAAGAAATCCTAGCCAGACATGACTGCTTACCATGCATTATGGGAGATCTGCAGTGAATACTGACACCAAGCTGGTTGTTTTACTGGAACATACTGTATGTTGGAACCCTTTTCCACTAATCCCAACAAGACAAAAAATCTTTATGAAATAATGGCTCCCTATTGCCTTTCTGAAAATGCCTGAAATTCTTCTACAGTATGTCAGCTTTTCTATTTAACATTTTTATTTTCCTTTTCATAAGTTTAGAGTTAAAATTACACTAGTCTCAATATTTTTCTTTCTTTATTTGTCTCTGTGTAAGAAACTAAATGTCACAATTGTGCCTGTTTATACAATATATTATAAAGACATTCCTGTCAAAGACAGTGGAGATGATTTACAATGCGCGACAGACAATGTAAAACACCTTTTCAGAAGCTTCCTTTTTACTGCGCTGCAGACGATTTGCGCTTCACAAAATGACCTCTTTTTGAGTTTGTTTCTAAACAGCATCCACAAGAGGTCAACAGACATATCATCAAAAGAATACAGACCGTTAAGAGCACACAGAATTCTGCTTAATGCTTGGAATCATACAGTATATGATGTGTATTCAACTATTCATGAAGCTCAGTGGTTTATTAAGAAGAACGTATGAGACAGTAAGCTTTAACTCAGGACTCTTAGTAGCAAATCTTCCACAATTGAATTAATCCAAAGATTTTCCCTTTGCAGTAGAGATGTGTGGCAGACACTTTTCGGGTTTTGTGTTTCGGTTTTGGATCTGGATTCCCGATCGTGTTTATGATCTGGATTGGTTGTGCCAAAACCACCCATTCAGATTTTGGTTTTGGTTTTGGATCTGGATCCCCGCTTGTCTTTATGATCTGGATTGGTTGTGCCAAAACCACCCACTCGGATTTTGGTTTTGGATCTGGATAATTTTTGAAAAAAACATAAAACCTGCTAAAATCACAGAATTTGGGGGTAATTATGATCCTACTGTATTATTAACCTCAATACCATTCATTTCTACTCATCTCCAGTGTATTCTGAACACCTCACACCTCAAAATATTGTTTTTAGGCCAAAACATTGCACCGAGGTAGCTAAATGACTAAGCTAAGCGACACAAGTGTGCGGCACAAACACCTGGCCCATCTAGGAGTGGCACTGCAGCGGTAGACAGGATGGGAGATTTAAAAACTAAGCCCCAAAGAGCTCATAATACAAAGAAAAAAAGAGGTGCAACGAGGTGGCTGGATGACTAAGTTAAGCGACACAAGTGGGCAGCACAAACACCTGGCCCAATCTAGGAGTGGCACTGCAGTGGCAGACAGGATGGCAGTTTTAAAAACTAAGCCCCAAAGAGCACATAATGCAAAGAAAAAAAAGAGGAGCAAGATGGAATTGTCTTCCACCCACCCTAATGCTGCCTAATTGCCTCCCACCCACCCTAATGTTGTTTAAACAGGACGTGCACAGTTTAATAAACCCATCATTTCAGCGACAGGTGGTCCCCATGGAAAAAGCTTGCCAAGTCCTCCGAATCATAGCTAGCTACAAACATAACACCTCCATATTTGATGACTTTTCACATTATGAGAAGAGGCAAGAGGAAGAGGACAGTGTCAAGAAAGTGATTAAACTTTAGAGAGGCACATGCAATAAGGAACAACACACAGGCTTTCACCTCCACTCCTATATTGGTGTGGAACAGAAAGGACTTCAACCAAGCAAGTATGTTATTACCACATTACTGTACAAACTGAAAAACTAGGGGCCAAAGACTACAGAATTGTACCCCATGCTCCATTTTCAGGGATTAAAATAATCTCGGATTTAATGCTGGGATACAAATAAACTGGTGTATACCACAGGATCAAGATTGGATATTTTCCCCTCAACTGAGTCTGGAGACTTACAGTATTTTGTGAAAATCTCATGGGTTTCATTTTTTTATTGCATTTTTATTTACATATTTTGTGGCAGATGCCTTATTTTTATTTGTCACAGCTCCCAGTTACACGCATGTGAGCATACCTGTGTGTCCCAGTTACACGCATGTGAGCATACCTGTGTGTCCCAGTTACACGTATGTGAGCATACCTGTGTGTCTTGTTTATTTTATTCATATTTTATTTTTAAATAAAGCAGCCCCTTAAATGTTTTAGCAGCACCTCCTGAGCCCCCACAGCAGCCCCGGATGGGGCAAGTTGAGTTCGGGGTTGGTTCGGTAAAGTACTAAGCACGACTGTGCAGTAAAAAAAAATTTTATTGAGCCCCTGCCTTAGTGGAGCTTACCACTCTACAGTCCAAAATTATTTCATACTATAAGTAGGACTGTGAGAGGAAGCAAAGCTAACCTCCGTGCCGACAGCATGCCTCAGCCTGGCAAGCCAGACATCTTCCTGGCTGTAAGCCACCATGAGACTCCATACTGGGCATTATTCGGTAACTGTTTGTCCTCACAGAGGCTCCTGGCCCATCTAGAGCTGCAGTGCAATGGAAAGCTGATGCAACGCAAGATCACTGAAACTCTGTTCCTCTAACACCACAAGGTCATGCGACAACCCTACGCAGCCCTTAGGAAAAGAAGATCCCTGTACAACAAATGCGCATCTTCTAAATAAATAATCCCAAAATGTGGAACATCAATAATAAATCAAAATTAAGGTTGAATAATTGGAGCCATTCATTTGAGTGAGTCCCTAACATGAAATAACTGAGAAGAACCTCTCTCTAATGTTCCGGCAGAAAATCTCAATTTTACCTCTCCAGCAGTTGCATTGGATTATAATTCAGTCTCTTTTGAGTCATTATTTATTTAAAAACACTTCTGCAATTTCCATTTCCACCTTTGCCGCTAGTTTTCACAAATCTATTTGTGATGTTGACGCTTGTTTCATATTTGCTCTAGGCAGCACCTTTGAAGAATTACACAGCACAGCAGACAGGCAACAGCACCCCTGGACTTAAACGGCAGTGGGGCAGCACCCCTTGACTGATTGGGCAGAGGGGCAGCACCCCTGGAATGATGTGGCAAAGAAAAGACATGCAAGATGGAATTGTCCTCCCCCCCCCCCCACCAGTGACGTGCGGTGGGGTGAGGCAGGTGAGGCAGAGCCTTTCCTGTTATACTAACGTTTGTACCAGAGTTTTGATTGTATAAAGTATATGAAAAATACAAAGAATATGTTTGAAATATCTTCTTTGCATTATTCTAATCATTTTTATAGCTAAAACTCTGGAGTAAAAAGTCTATGGCCCTCATTCCAAGTTTTTCGCTCGCTAGCTGTTTTTAGCAGCCGTGCAAACGCTAAGCCGCCGCCCTCTGGGAGTGTATCTTAGCTTAGCAGACGTGCAAACGAAAAGATCGCAGCGCTGCTACAAAAAAGATTGTGCAGTTTCTGAGTAGCTCGAGACCTACGCCTAGCTTGCGATCACTTCAGACTATTTAGTTATTGTTTTGACGTCACGAACACGCCCTGCGTTCAGCCAGCTACGCCTACGTTTCCCCAGCCACTCCTGCATTTTTATCTGACACGCCTGCGTTTTTATACACACTCCCCGAAAACGGTCAGTAACCACCCAGAAACACCCACTTTCTGTCAATCACTCTGCGGCCAGCAGTGCGATTGAAAAGCGTCGCTAGACCGTGTGTGAAACTACAATGGCTTTTGTGAAAGTACGTCGCGCGTGCGCAGTGCGCCCCATATGCATGCGCAGAATTGCAGTTTTTTTGCCTGATCGCTGCGCTGCGAACGAAAGCAGCTAGCGATCAACTCGGAATGAGGGCCTATGGCAGGTGAGGCGCAGACCTTTTCTGCACTTCTCAGATCAAAACTCACCAAATTTCCAGAAGTTTATACTGCTGCACCTGTGTATAATGCCCAGATGTATCCTTTGGCTCATATATTGTGTTTAAACTGGCTCTGGTGCTAGCCAGTGCCTCCTGAGCCATTTAGCTCACCGCACGTCCCAGCCCCCCCCCCCCCCCCCCCCCTTATGTTGTATAAACAGGACATGCACACTTTAACAAACCAGTTATTTCAGCGACAGGCTCTGCCACACGACTGTGGCTGAAATGATTGGTTTGCTTGGGCCCCCACCTAAAAAAAAAGCAATTGATCTCTCCTTGCACAAACTGGCTCTACAGTGGCAAGATGTCGTCCTCATCCTCAGATCCCCCCTTCAGTGTTTACATCCTCATCCTCATAGAGAAATAAAATTCAAACAAAACCACATCATTTAGGTGTCAGTGGACTGCTTACGCTATTACCCAAAGTTACTGAACTTGACAATGACTTCTGATGAATTCGCTGCAGGTGACATATAAGGGAGGATGTTCCTAGGTGGTTAACGTCCTTACCCCTACTTATTATGGATTGACAAAGGCAACAGATGGCTTGAAACCTGTATTTTTTTTTTTTTTTTGCCCAGGCATGACAATGGGCTTTTTCATCCTATGGCCAACAACTGTCTCCACTGGTGCCTTATTCAAAGAAACCACATCACCATATGAATCCTCATCGTCAACTTCCTCCGCGGCGCCAGCTACACCCTTATCCTCCTCATCCTGGTGTACTTCTACAGTGACATCCTCAATCTCGATATCAGCAAC
The DNA here is from genome assembly GCF_028390025.1 of Pseudophryne corroboree. Classification (NCBI taxonomy): domain Eukaryota; kingdom Metazoa; phylum Chordata; class Amphibia; order Anura; family Myobatrachidae; genus Pseudophryne; species Pseudophryne corroboree. Next base: position 258,804,785 of record NC_086449.1, read on the forward strand.
TGGACTGGCGGTGCTCCTACCAGCACTTGCAAGGGGCGTGCAAATGGTGGTAGTAGCCTCCTTTTCCCATACAGTGTTGTAAAGGTCACACCAAGGCATTGCAACCGTGGACAGTGCCAGCACCCCTGTATTTTCACAACACCCCTGTAATTTTACAGCATACAAGACAAGGCCAGTATACATTTATTTTCACTGCACCTCTGTATTTTTCCAGCATAAAGGGCCAGTGTACATTTATTTTAACTGCACCCCTTAATTTTTACAGCATACAGGATAGGGTCGGTGTACGTTGATTTTCACTGTACCCCTGCATTTTTACAGCATACAGGACCAATGTAATGATATTTTAACAGCAGCGCCCCTATATTTTACAGCATACAGGAGCAGTGGGCTTTTAATTTTTAACAACTGTCACCTGAATTTTTTCAACATACAGTGCAAGTGTAATGTTATTTTAACAGCAGCACCCCTACATTTTACAGCATACAGAAGCAGTGTGCTTTTAATTTTTAACAACTGCATCCCTGATTTTTTTATAGCATACAGGGCCAGTGTAATTTATTTTAACAGCAGCACCCCTATATTTACAGCATACAGGAGCAGTGTGCTTTTAATTTTAAACAACTGCCACCTGAATTTTTTCAACATACAGGGCCAGTGTAATGTTATTTTAACAGAAGCACCCCTATAATTTTACAGCATACAGAAGCAGTGTGCTTTTAATTTTTAACTGCACCCTAAATTTTTATAGCATACAGGGCCAGTGTAATGTTATTTTAACAGCATCACCCCTATAATTTTACAGCATACAGGAGCAGTGTGCTTTTTATTTTTAACAACTGCACCCCTGAATTTTTATAGCATACAGGGCCAGTGTAATGTTATTTTAACAGCAGCACCCCTATATTTTACAGCATACAGGAGCAGTGTGCTTTTAATTTTTAACAACTGCCACCTGAATTTTTTCAACATACAGGGCCAGTGTAATGTTATTTTAACAGCAGCACCCCTATAATTTTACAGCATACAGGAGCAGTGTGCTTTTAATTTTTAACAACTGCACCCCAGAATTTTTATAGCATACAGGGCCAGTATAATGTTATTTTAACAGCAGCACCCCTATATTTTACAGCATACAGAAGCAGTGTGCTTTTAATTTTTAACAACTGCATCCCTGATTTTTTTATAGCATACAGGGCCAGTGTAATTTATTTTAACATCAGCACCCCTATATTTACAGCATACAGGAGCAGTGTGCTTTTAATTTTAAACAACTACCACCTGAATTTTTTCAACATACAGGGCCAGTGTAATGTTATTTTAACAGAAGCACCCCTATAATTTTACAGCATACAGAAGCAGTGTGCTTTTAATTTTTAACTGCACCCTAAATTTTTATAGCATACAGGGCCAGTGTAATGTTATTTTAACAGCATCACCCCTATAATTTTACAGCATACAGGAGCAGTGTGCTTTTTATTTTTAACAACTGCACCCCTGAATTTTTATAGCATACAGGGCCAGTGTAATGTTATTTTAACAGCAGCACCCCTATATTTTACAGCATACAGGAGCAGTGTGCTTTTAATTTTTAACAACTGCCACCTGAATTTTTTCAACATACAGGGCCAGTGTAATGTTATTTTAACAGCATCACCCCTATAATTTTACAGCATACAGGAGCAGTGTGCTTTTTATTTTTAACAACTGCACCCCTGAATTTTTATAGCATACAGGGCCAGTGTAATGTTATTTTAACAGCAGCACCCCTATATTTTACAGCATACAGGAGCAGTGTGCTTTTAATTTTTAACAACTGCCACCTGAATTTTTTCAACATACAGGGCCAGTGTAATGTTATTTTAACAGCAGCACCCCTATAATTTTACAGCATACAGGAGCAGTGTGCTTTTAATTTTTAACAACTGCACCCCAGAATTTTTATAGCATACAGGGCCAGTATAATGTTATTTTAACAGCAGCACCCCTATATTTTACAGCATACAGAAGCAGTGTGCTTTTAATTTTTAACAACTGCATCCCTGATTTTTTATAGCATACAGGGCCAGTGTAATTTATTTTAACATCAGCACCCCTATATTTACAGCATACAGGAGCAGTGTGCTTTTAATTTTAAACAACTGCCACCTGAATTTTTTCAACATACAGGGCCAGTGTAATGTTATTTTAACAACAGCACCCCTATAATTTTACAGCATACAGAAGCAGTGTGCTTTTAATTTTTAACTGCACCCTAAATTTTTATAGCATACAGGGCCAGTGTAATGTTATTTTAACAGCCGCACCCCTATATTTTACAGTATACAGGAGCAGTGTGCTTTAATTTTTAACAACTGCACCCCTGAACTTTTACAACATACAGGGTTAGTGTAATGTAATTTTAACATCAGCACCCTATATTTTACAGCAGGGATGGGGAACCTTCGGTACTCCAGCTGTTGTTGAACTACACATCCCAGCATGCCCTGCAACAGTTTTAGCATGGCCAAATAGCAAAACTGTAGTAAGGCATCCTGGTATGTGTAGTTCAACAACAGCTGGAGGGCCGAAGGTTCCCCTTCCCTGTTTTACAGCATAGAGAAGCAGTGTGCTTTTAATTTTTAACAACCGCATCCCTGATTTTTTATAGCATACAGGGCCAGTGTAATTTTATTTTAACAGCAGCACCCCTATATGTTACAGCATACAGGAGCAGTGTGCTCTTAATTTTTTTAAAACTGTGCCCCTAAATTTTTACATCATACAGGGCCAGTATATTGTTATTGTAACAGCAGCACCCCTATATTTTACATCATACAGGAGCAGTGTGCTTTTAATTTTAAAAACTGCTCCCCTGAATTTTTACAACATACAGGGTCAGTGTAATGTTATTTTAACATCTGCATCCCTATATTTTACAGCATACAGCAGCAGTGTGCTTTTTATTTTTAACAACTGCACCCCTGAATTTTTATAACAAACAGGGCCAGTTATTTTAACATCAACGCCCCTATATTTTACAGCATACAGAAGCAGTGTGCTTTTAATTTTTACCAACTGCATCCCTGATTTTTTATAGCATACAGGGCCAGTGTAATTTATTTTAACAGCAGCACCCCTATATTTACAGCATACAGGAGCAGTGTGCTTTTAATTTTAAACAACTGCCACCTGAATTTTTTCAACATACAGGGCCAGTGTAATGTTATTTTAACAGAAGCACCCCTATAATTTTACAGCATACAGAAGCAGTGTGCTTTTAATTTTTAACTGCACCCTAAATTTTTATAGCAAACAGGGCCAGTGCAATGTTATTTTAACAGCAGCACCCCTATATTTTACAGCATACAGGAGCAGTGTTCTTTTAATTTTTAACAACTGCACCCCTGAATTATTACAACATACAGTGCCAGTGTAATGTTATTTTAACAGCAGCACCCCTATATTTTACAGCATACAGGAGCAGTGCTTTTAATTTTTAACAACTGTGCCCCTGATCTTTTACAACATACTGTAATGTTATTTTAACATCAGCACCCCATATTTTACAGCATACAGCAGCAGTGAGCTTTTAATTTTTAACAACTCCACCCCTGAATTTTTATAACATAAAGTGCCAGTGTAATGTTATTTTAACAGCAGCACCCCTATATTTTACAGCATACAGGAGCACTGTGCTTTTAATTTTTAACAACTGTGCCCCTGAATTTTTACCTCGTACAGGGCCAGTATATTGTTATTGTAACAGCAGCACCCCTATATTTTACAGCATACAGGAGCAGTGTGCTTTTAATTTTAAAAAACTGCTCCCCTGAATTTTTACAACATACAGGGTCAGTGTAATGTTATTTTAACATCAGCATCCCTATATTTTACAGCATACAGCAGCAGTGTGCTTTTCATTTTTAACAACTGCACCACTAAATTTTTACAACATACAGGGCCAGCAGCACCCCTATATTTTACAGTATACAGGAGGAGGACAGTGACCCTGAACTCTGTACAACACAGTGACAGAAACACCCATGTACAGCTGCAGCACCTGGCCATAACAGTACATGAAACACCAGTGACAGCCAGGACAGCACCCCTAACACAGCACAGGTACACTACAGCAACTGCAGCAGCATCCCTACAGAGCACACACTAGCCCCACTCGACGCCACCACCCACAGAGAGAGAAACAAGTCTGTCTCCCTCACTCTCCAAGTCCGGAGTTAAAATGGCGGCAACATGCGGCTGTTTATATGGAATCCAAAACCCATGAGAATCTGACAGCGGGATGATGACGTTTTGCCTCGTTCTGGTTTCCGAGTCTGGCAGGTTCAGTTCTCAGGGACACAAACCCGTTTATCGCTACTTTGCAGTAATCTCTATTTGAATTCACTTTTGTTGAAAGAGTTGCTGTTTATTAAAATTGAATATATAAAGTCAAGCATATTAGAGATTTGTGTGTGATTAAGTCTGTAAAATAGCTCAATAATGTTATATGGCATGGGGACCTAATGCTTGTATAACCGCTTCCCCTCCCACTCCCAGATTACTTTTATAAATATATCTACAACATGTACGGTTTGCCACAGCAAACCACACAAGCCAGGGTGTGATCAGCAAAGGGTCAAATGCTATTTAAGGTCCAGAACCCCCGACCACCACAAAAAAAAACCCAAAAAACAATAAGGCCAAAAGCACGGCATGGTCTTCAAAAAGATTAATGTAATGCTAAATGTTTTTATTTTTTAAATTTCATATATTTGTACATTTAGGGGCGATACCTCCCAAACTGCCCCAATTTAAGTGGTATAGTGCCGATTTGAGTGAAAGTTATCTTCATTTCACTAGTCTGCATAATTGCCCTGATGCATGGGAAGTTGAGAGGCATGTCCTTGCTCATTACGTTGTGTGTGGACATAACAATGGTAAGCAGGTGCCCAAAGATGTGTTAATGTCAGAATGGTGGCATATTTGTTATCCTTGCTGCTATACATCACAGAAGACATGAGTTTGATTGCAAACAGAGTATTAATTGTGTGGGGTGTGTACGTTCTCCACATGTTTGGGTGGCATTACCTCTGAGTCTACAGCCAATGATTTGACAAGTCAGCAATCATTGTGTCCATGGGAGAATATAAGATTTCTTTGTTTCCTCTGCAAAGTGCCCATTTGGTGTTGGTCAAGAAATACAAGTGAGAACCAAATTAAAGTATTCAACCCTATGCTCTACAGATCCCTATTAGCTGCTCTCTAACACTTTCAGGGCACACTCGTCCCTGTACCATATAATCACAACCCAAAAGATAGTCAAACGCAGCGCTAATATCTTCTCCTAATTCTAATGGTTACTTCAGTGTCCTAGTCTAAATGAATTGTCTGTTGTACTTCCTCAAGGGAGAAATTTGGGCAATGTGACAATCAATCCTCCTACTTCTTGATGATATTCCTCAAACCCATAGAATCTGACACTTATACATGCATTCAGACTTGCATGCCTGTAATGCTATCTTTTCCTGACTCCCCTTTATTATGCAGTGTGTATGAGAGCCCCCTCACCATCAGCCATTTCATCCCAAATGCAAAGGTCCTGACCAGATCCCGTCTCAAAGGAGTAACACTAACAATTAAATTCTTACAACTGTTAACATAAAGGTTTCTTTTAGACATCAGAACTCCACACAGAGGACACAGGCTGTGGTAGTGCATATCTGTGGTGGCAACCCAAGTTACTGTATCATGGGATAGTTAATCAGAAAGTACAACATTTTTCCTCAGTTCTATTTTGAACAGGGAAATTTTGCAGGAACATCTGTCGAAGAACTGTGTATGAGTCAGTATCTGGCCATGCCTTATCATCCCCGGGAAAATGGAGGCTGTGAACAGTTAAATTGTAATCTTCTGCAGATGCTCAGGATCTTTGAACTGAACCAGAAAACAGGATTTTGATACCTACCGGTAAATCCTTTGGATGCATACAGGACAAACAAAGACTCTGTTTTCCGTATTCGAGTTGTTCTTGCGACATAAATCTTCAAAGCCCTAACCACATCTAGAGACTTTGACTCAGTGAACGTGTCAGTAGCCACTGGCACCACAATAGGTTGGTTTATGTGTTGAAAGATGAAACCACCTTTGGAAGAAAATGTTGACGAGTTCTCAACTCTGCCCTATCTTCATGGAAGATCAGGTAAGGGCTCTTGTGAGACAAGGCCCCCAATTCAGACACCCGCCGTGCGGATGCCAATGCCAAAAGCATCACCACTTTCCAAGTGAGAAACTTCAACTCTATCTCTTGTAGAGGCTCAAACCAATCTGATTGAAGGAACCGCAACACCACGTTAAGGTCCCATGGTGCCACTGGAGGCACAAATGGAGGCTGGATGTGCAGAACCCCTTACACGAAGGTTTGAACCTCTGGAAGAGAGGCCAATTGTTTTTGGAAGAACACAAACAAGGTCGAAATCTGGACCTTGATTGACCCCAATCGGAGGCCCGCCTCCAAACCAGCCTGCAGAAAATGGAGAAAACGTCCCAAGTGAAACTCTTCCGTAGGAGCCTTCTTGGATTCACACCAAGACACATAGTTTCTCCAAATACGGTGGTAATGTTTAGACGTTACTCCTTTCCTGGCCTGAATAAGTGTGGGAATGACTTCTTTTGGAATACCCTTTCGGGTTAGGATCCGGCGCTCAACAGCCATGCCATCAAACGTAACCACGGTAAGTCCTGATACATGCACGGCCCCTGCTGCAGCAGGTCCTCTCGAAGAGGAAGAGGCCGAGGATCTTCTATGAGCAACTCCTGAAGATCTGGGTACCAAGCCCTCCTTGGCCAGTCTGGGGCAATGAAGATTGCTCGAACTCTTGTTCTTCTTATGATCCTGAGCTCTTTTGGGATCAGCGGAAGTGGAGGGAAGACATACACCGACCGGAACACCCACTGGGCCACCAGCGCATTCACTGCTATTGCTTGAGGGTCTCTCGACCTGGAACAATATTTCTGAAGCTTCTTGTTGAGACGAGATGCCATCATGTCTACTTGAGGAACTCCCCAAAGACTTGTCACCTCTGTGAAGACTTCTTGGTGTAGGCCCCACCCTCCTGGATGGAGATCGTGTCTGCTGAGGAAGTCTGCTTCCCAGTTGTCTACTCCCGGAATGAAAATTGCCGACAGAGCCTTTACATGTCTTTCTGCCCAGAGGAGGATCTTCGTCACCTCTGCCATTGCCGCTCTGCTTTTCGTTCTGCCCTGCCTGTTTATGTACGTGACTGCTGTTTGAATGTCCGACTGGATCTGCACGGGATGATCTTGAAGAAGATGTACCGCTTGTTGAAGGCCGTTGTAAATGGCTCTCAATTCCAGCATGTTTATATGTAGGCAGACTTCCTGACTTGACCATTTTCCCTGGAAGCTTTCTCCGAGTGACAGCTCCCCAGCCTTGGAGACTTGCATCCGTGGTTACCAGGAGCCAGTCCTGAATCCTGAACCTGCGTCCCTCTAGTAGGTGAGAACTGTGTAGCCACCACAGGAGCGAAATCCTGGCTTTTGACTACAGGATTATCTTCCGGTGCATGTGTAGGTGGGATCCCGACCACTTGTCCAACAGGTCCCACTGGAATACCCTGGCATGGAACCTGCCAAACTGTATGGCCTCGTAGACCGCCACCATCTTCCCCAACAACTGAATGCACTGATGGATTGACACATTTGATGATTTCAATATCTGTTTTACTATTTTCTGGATTTCCAGAGTCATTTCCACCTGAAGAAATACTCTCTGAACTTCTGTGTCCAGAATTATCCCGAGAAAAGACAATCTTGTCGTCGGTTCCAACTGTGACTTTGGATAATTTATGATCCAACCGTGTTGTTGGAGTATTGACAGGGAGAGTGTGATGTTTTGTAACAACTGCTCCCTGGATCTCGCCTTTATCAGGAGATTGTCTAGATAAGGAATTATATTGACTCCTTTTTGATGCAGGAGAACCATCATCTCCGCCATCACCTTGGTGAATACCCTCGGCACCGTGGAGAGACCGAAAGGTAACATCTGGAATTGGTAATGGCAATCCTGAACCGCGAATCTCAGATAAGCCTAGTGAGGAGGATAAATGGGAACATGCAGGTAAGCATCTTTGATGTCTACAGACACCATGTAGTCCCCCTCCTCCAGACTGGAAATCCCTGCCCTCAGTGATTCCATTTTGAACTTGAATCGTTTCAAGTAGAGATTCAGATTTTTCAGGTTTAGGATCGGTCTGACCGAGCCGTCCGGCTTCGGAACTACAAAAAGGCTTGAATAAAACCCCTCCCCTTGTTGTGATAAAGGTACCAGGAATATGACCTGATCCTGACATAATTTTTGGATTGCCGCTGTTACTGCTTCCCTTTCTGGAAGAGAAGCTGGCAAGGTCGATTTGAAAAATCGGCATGGGGAACATCTTGAAACTCCAACTTGTATCCCTGGGACACTATTTGCAACCCCCAGGGATCCAGGCCAGACAGAATCCCACCTTGGCTGAACAGTTTGAGACGTGCCCCCACCCGAGCGCCCTCCAGCAAAGGAGCCCCAGCATCATGCTGAAGATTTGGCAGAAGTAGGGGTAAACTTCTTCTCCTGGGAACCTGAAGCTGCTGTGGACTTCTTTCCCTTTCCCCTTCCCCTACCTGCAAAGAAGGGGGAACCTCTCGCTTTTTTGTATTTATTGGGCCGAAAGGACTGCATTTGCGGGTGATATGTCTTTTTTGCCGGTGCAGGCGCAGAGGGCAAAAATGTTGACTTACCTGTGGTAGCCGCCGAGACTAATGCATCCAGTCCATTGCCAAATAATGCCTCACCTTTATATGGGAGAGCCTCCATATTTCTTTTGGAATCTGCATCCGCGTTCCACTGGCGAATCCACAACGCCCGCCGAGCCGATACTGCCATGGTAGCGGCTTGTGAACTCAAGAGTCCAATATCTTTCATCGTTTCTAGCATGTATGCGGCAGCATCTTTGATATTCCCTAACTTAAGGAGTATCTCATCTTTATCAATCGTGTCAATTTCTAATGACACGCTTTCTGACCATTTTTCAATAGCGCGACTCACCCACGCGCAAGCACTTGTGGGCCTGAGCAGCGTACCATTGGCAACATAAATGGATTTCAATGTAGTTTCCATCTTTCGGTCTGCCGGCTCTTTTAGTGAAGCCGTGCCAGGTGCAGGGAGAATTACCTTCTTTGTCAACCTGGACAGTGCACTGTCTAACACAGCGGGTGACTCCCATTTTTTCCTGTCCTCCACCGGGAAAAGATAAGCTATCTGAATTCTCTTGGGAATACGAAATTTATTTTCGGGATTCACCCACATCCCTTCAAAGAGTGTATTAAGCTCGTGGGAAGGAGGGAAAGTGACCTTAGATTTCTTTTCTTTATAGAAATAAGCCTTCTCCTGAGGTACAGGAGTGGCTTCCGTGACATCCAGAACTTCCCTTATAGCCACAATCATATATTGTATATTTTTTGCCAAAATATGATCTATTTCTCTGGAGTCACTATCGTCGACACAAGAATCAGTGTCCGTGTCGGTATCAGTATTCACAATATTCGCAATGGTCTCTTATGTGACCCAGAGGGGTCGCCTGCAGATGGAAGAACAGAGCCCTGAAAAATCACATCCTCCACAGATTTTCTCCAGCACTCAGCATGAGATTCAGACTTATCTAATCTCTTATTGATATGATGCATACTATCACATATTTCTTTCACTCATGCAGGCTCTTGGTGTGCCGCAGCGCCACCACATTACACTTCTGTGTCCCTAGAATGGTTTCCTCCGGGGAGGAACTCCTTGCCCCTGACATGTCTTACACACGTGTACAACACACTCACAGACACACTGGGACAGACCCACAGTAAAATCTGTCAGAGGGACACAGTTTAGGAGCAGCCAGTTCACAACCCTAGCGCCAGCATCTAATGCCTGTGAACACAGAATGCCCACTGACATGCAGCGCTTTTTACACAGTAAAACACACTTGTAAAGCATCAAATTCACTTGTGCCCCCCCTGTTTTGCACCCTCTCAGAAGTGAAGGAGGACCAGCAATGTCTCTGCAGCCTGAGAGAGAAAATGGCACTGAGCAGTGTGCTGGCTGCCTGAGGAAGAAGCTCCGCCCTTTTTACCTCAGAAACTTTTCATAATATTTGTACTGGCGGGGATAGGGCTGTGCCTGGGCATCTTATGCCCCCTTTTTGCCAGTTTATAGAGGTGTTTTTGCTGCCCAGGGTGCCCCCCCCCCCCCCCGCGCGCCCTGCACCCTGCACCCTGCAGTGTGTGTGGGCAGCAATGGCGCGCTGCGCTCCCGCCAGCCGCGCTATACCTCATCCGTCACTTTTCTTGATAGAAGATCTGTCTTCTACTCACCTGTCTTCTGACTTCTGGCTCTGTGAGGGGGGTGACAGCGTGCTGTGGGAGTGAGCATCTAGACACGGCTAGCATTCAGTACCCTTCAGGAGCTAATGGTGTCCTGTCAGCCAGAAGCAGAGCCATGAAACTCTTCAGGAAGTTGGTTCCTACTTCTGCCCCCTCAGTCCCATGAAGCAGGGAGTCTGTTGCCAGCAGTTTTCCCTGAAAATAAAAAACCTAACATAAGTCTTTTCAGAGAAACTCGGTAGAGCTCCTCAGAGTGCATCCAGTCTGCCTGGGCACATTTCTAAAACTGAGGTCTGGAGGAGGGGCATAGAGGGAGGAGCCAGTTCAAAGTTTTGAAAAGTTGAATTGAAAAGTTGAAAAGTTTTAAAGTGCCCATGGCTCCTGCAGAACCGTCTATACCCCATGGTCATGAAGTGGACCCCAGCATCCTCTAGGACGTATGAGAAAAGAAGATGGCACAACATTCTGCCAGAACTGGTATGGGAATTTAATAATAAGAGCATCATACCACAGAATACTCTTCATATTTTCTCCTGTTTGGACATTCAAGAAAATAATTACATAACTTGACCCTTGGCACCGATGAGATCAGGACCACTAAACTCACAACAGCTGGGTGGGGGTGTTCAGGTTCCAATTCAAGATAGACCATCACATTGTAACAAAACAGATGCACTTCAGGTTACATCACCTTCTGGTTCCAATGATAGTGGCACCACTTAGCATGGGACATATATTAGTCCAAGTGAAGAGGCACAGCAGCAAATTCAGCAAGGGTTGTAAAATTATGCCATATGTGGTACAGTGTCAAGTATCACCTGTCATGCCTTTCTATGAAGTTGTCACCAAAGATGGCAATGTACAAACCAGAATCTTTTACCGTAACATGATTTGGCCTTGTCACTTTATGAATATTAGTCCCACAGACCCTGTTTTGGAAACGCCTATAAACGGGGGTCCCTGAGTCTATGGAAGAACCTTGCTTGCAACTAGTTACAGAAGATTACACTCCATAATGATCTCCGCTAGTTACATTAGTTCTATTGGACGGATGTATGTGCTTTTTGCAGAAGATATCGAATGCAGTGTTTATTAACATGGGAGTTATTTATTAAATTTGCTTTTCTTTTTGAAATCAGTTTAATTGGAATTGGTCAGTCATATAAATAACATCCATAGTCAATCAATCAATCAATCAATCAATCAATCAATCAATCACATTCAAGGACTTAAAGGTTGATTAAATATCAGTCAGCAAAGGTGCTAGAGAATGAGTGGATAATGGATCTCATAATTGGCATTTACACAAAATAGAGAAGACAATGAATCCAGACTCCAATAGGAAAACCCATATAAAATAAAGAGTATGCAGAATAATGCTATAGTTTATGACAATGTAATATTACAGCATCTTTCCCTCATTCCCTGAGTAGCGCTGGCTTTAGGAGGTCAAGAGAATAATATTTGTTATCATATCACATCAAATAAATCAGTGAATCCTTCACGTAAGCTCTTCCATATAATCTCCCATTTTAATGTAAACTGTAGTACAATAAAAGTCTCCCACATGTCAAAGAAGCGATTGGTGTGTGTTTTGTCTGTGAACAGTTTCTTCCAGCCAACTCATCCTCAGAATATGTAACATATTATCTTTGAATTAGTCTATTAAGGGATGTGTTGTTTGAATCAATGTGTGGAAAATACTTCTTCTACCTGCTGAATTCGCCATTGCTAGTTTCCTAACACCCTTAGACATTCTGACCCAGTGAGTAAGAATACACAGGGGTGTATTTACTAAAGGTCTATTTTCATCGATTTATATAGATGAAAATCAATCTAAATCAATGTTAGGTTTCCAGGGCTAAAACACACATGTACTAACATTTAAAAATTATTAAAAATCATTGTTAGTAAATGTGTGTTTCAGCCCCTAAAACCCAAAATCGATTAAGATAGTTTTTCATCAATTTGGAATCAATAAAAATCTATGAAAATCACCTTCTAGTAAATAAATTCCCCAGAATCATGCACTTAGGGGTATAAGGAGAATAACTGATTCATTATTCTGGAGCACATCTCTTAAATTTGCTTTTAAGTATTCTAGGATTAGAACATCTAGCTAGTTCTTTTATTATCATCACTGAACAGATGTGTAACATAAAGGAACTATTTTATTTTTAGAGATACAGTATATGATTGTAGAATTGGGAGAAAGTTATATATATATATATATATATATATATATATACGATTACTTTGTACAGTTAGAAATTATGTTCTCTATTTCAGTATGGTTTGGCAATAAAGTTATACTAAAATTAGAATGCATGAAAAAACACACACACACACACACACACACACACACACACACACACACACACACACACACACACACACACACACACACACACACACATATTACCCCTTTTCCACTAGTTTTTTTTACCCATGTTTTTGCATGGGGGCGCGCATCGACATGGGTTTTTAGTAGGTGGAAACGGGTCAACACCGGTTGAGTGACCCGGGAATCCTACCCGGATAGCTACCTGGGTAGAACACGGTAATGTGTCGGGTAAGTGTGCAGTGGAAACGGTCATTACACGTGTTTTCAGACCCGAGTAATGCTCTGAGACGCTGATTGGTTCTTCTGGGGCACAGGAAGATGATGTCATCCCTGGGAGACATGCTGGGCACATGCAGGCACCGCAGCAGCTTGCAAACAAACGCGGATGCACATCTATTGCAGCAGCTTGCAAACAACACTACGCTGGGCACATGCAGGCATTGAGGCAGCTTGCAAACAAAACACTCTGAAGTCACGCTGGGTACATACAGATATTTTTATTGCAGCAGCTTCCAAACAAACAGACACTATACAGCAGCAGAAGCTCCAGCACAGCTATGACTACCCATACCTGGTCAGACACAGAGATCAAAGAGTTGCTTAATATTCGGGGAGAGGAAGAAATTAGAAGGCAGGTGACTGGAACAGTTAAGGATGCTATAGTCTACAAGAACATATCCCTTATGCTGGCAGAAAGGGGCATCCAAAAAAACCAGCAACAAGTCGTTAACAAATTGAAGGCACTACGCAGACAATTCACCAAAGTAGTGAAAGTACACGACCATAACCGCAAGAAAAGTGGTGCTGGGCGTATGGAATGGCCATATTATGACCTATGCTATTATGCTATAGTGTCTTTGGCAAAACTGCGATAACAAATCCCATAGCACTATCGTCATCCAGCTCTGCCAGTCGCCAGATGTCAGTCGACGAGGACCGTGACGAAACACAGCACAGCCTTCCCAGCTCACAATGCAGCCCATCATCTCCGCTGCTTATATCGGACAGCAGTTTCGAAGACTCGACCGTCAATGATGATTCCATCAGTACCACTATTGAGGACGTACCACAGTCTCAGGCGGAGACGTCGCAACCCCCCAAGACCACAACTTTGCGCTCAAAAAGTAAGTATTACCATTACAAATACAGTTGCAGCAGTCCCTATACAGAATCTATGTAAAGGCATGGTAATGTTGCAGAGTCTAGCTAGTGTGCAGGTGGGAGAAGGCCACAAACACGTATATGCTACCACTGCTATTTTTTAATAGAATCATGGTAATGTTGCAGAGTATAGCTAGTGTCATACTTACCTACTCTCCCGGAAGCTGCGGGAGGCTCCCATTTTTTTGGGGTAGCCCCCCGCTTCGCCGGAAGAGTGGGCAGGTCTTCCGCATCCTGCTCGCACCCTAGTGATGCGAGCAGGATGGAGAGATAACCTCCCGCATTCACGGTTCCGTCGGGTGGAGAAGAGGTTAAATTGTGCAAATTGCGTCATTTTAGCCCCGCCCCCTTCCCGCGGACCTGCAAATTGCGGCATTTCCCGATGCGGGGGCGGGGCTTAGTGATGTCACAGTCCGGCCCCGCCCCCCGAAGACACCTGCAGCGTCTCCTCTCCGGGCTTCTCCCGGAGAGGAGACTTACAATGTAGGTAAGTATGGCTAGTGTGCAGGTGGGAGAAGGCCACAAACACGTATATGCTACCACTGCTATTATTATATTGTTGCTTACATTCTGTTTCATCCCCATTACAGTCTACAACGTTCCACAGCGGAAAAAGAAACTAAACAAAACAGAACAAACGGTCAGAGCAATGACGTCCATTATCGTGGATCACCTGCGTGAGGCGGATAGTGAGCTCAATGCCCAGGAAGATGCACGGCTTGAGAGATTTCTTGCGTCAGAAAAGGAAATGCATCAAACTTTTATGACGCAGTTAATGACCATGCATGATAGGCAGATGACATTTTTTGAACGCACGTTTGCACGTACCATAGGGAATACCACACAGGCACAACAGCAAGACACAGCCTACCCACAGTACCCATATGGTCCATACAGCTATGAGCCTCCCTCAAATCCCCCAACACAAATCCCCCAATCCTCAGAATATCGGGTATATAGACAACTGCCTTAGAGCAGCGGGTGATAAAACAATGTTTGTGTTTTAAGGTTCTGTTTGCACTGTATCCTCAACCCTGATACCTACAAATCCAAACATTATTTTTATTTTACAGAGTGCCCTGTTGGCACTTTAAACTTTTATAATTTTATATTGTTACCTCAGAAAATGGGCAGTGGGATCCAGATATTGGGGCTACCTTTTATATTGTTACCTCAGAAAATGTGCGGCAGTGTGATCCAAATATTGGGACTACCCTGATACCTGCCAAATCAAACATTAGGGTTTTTTTTACAGAGTGCCCTGTTTGCACTTTACTCTTTTATATTGTTACCTCAGGGCAGGTGTCTTCACCATGTGGCCCTCTAGCTGTTGTGGAAATACATAGCAAGACATGCTGGTACATGTAGTTCCACAGCAGCTGGAGGGATACATGTTGAAGACCCCTTGTGTTATGTGGAATTTTACAGAGTGTTATGTTTGCACTTTAATATTTTATATTGTTACCTCAGAAAATGTGCAGCAGTGTGATCCAAATATTGGGGCTACCCTGATACCTGCCAAATCAAACATTAGTTTTTTTTTTTACAGAGTGCCCTGTTTGCACTTTACTCTTTTATATTGTTACCTCAGGGCAGGTGTCTTCACCATGTGGCCCTCTAGCTGTTGTGGAAATACATAGCAAGACATGCTGGTACATGTAGTTCCACAACAGCTGGAGGGACACATGTTGAAGACCCCTTGCGTTATCTGGAATTTTACAGAGTGTTATGTTTGCACTTAAATATTTTATATTGTTACCTCAGAAAATGTGTGCCAACTGTTTAAAAGAAAACATAATAACATAACTTTTGAACAAAATTTTTATAACTGAAAAACAAAATAAACAATGTTTGCACACAAAAACTTGTCTGTCTTCTCTACTGCAACATTGTTTGAAGATTAGCTGCAATGGTGGCCCTTATGCACTCGCTGGCAGTGTCATGCCCCCCCACCAAGCCTGGTGCACCATGTACAGTGACCCCCGCCCCATGATCATGTACATTCCACTCGGGGAGAAAGTTTTCCTTTTGAATCTCACATATGTTATGGAGAATGCAGCAGGCTGCTACTATATCTGGCATTATTTTCAAGTCCACATCATTCCTCTTCATGAGGCAGCGCCAGCGTCCTTTTAAACGCCCAAACGCATTCTCCACTGCCATACGGGCCGAACTTAGGGCATGGGTATATGATGTCTGTTCAAGAGATAAGTGAACATGCTGGGTGTAGCCCTTCATTAGCCAGCGCTGTAATGGGTATGCTGCATCACCAATGAGGTGGACCGGGATGTCCACACCATGTACGATCACCGATTTCTGTTAATAAAACATTAATATTATTATAGGGGTAAAACTTGACTATTGGTTTATG
This sequence comes from Pseudophryne corroboree, assembly GCF_028390025.1. NCBI lineage: Eukaryota > Metazoa > Chordata > Amphibia > Anura > Myobatrachidae > Pseudophryne > Pseudophryne corroboree. Next base: position 258,821,071 of record NC_086449.1, read on the forward strand.
GGCGAACATTAGTTTAAGTAGTAAATAATCTTACCTCTCGAGGGAAAAGCCATCCACCAAGCTTGTCCTCAGCAATACCATAAAGATCGGAGTTGGCGAGAACCCTTGCATCATGTGACCGTCCGGGCCACCCTATGAAGACATCTGTGAAACTAAAAATAAAGGTAAATTACAATTTATGCATTATCATAAAACAGCCCAAGCATATTTCAAACACATTAGTGAAACAGTGCTTACCAGTATTTGTAGTCCACTACAGCTTGCAGAACAATGGAATGCCAACCCTTACGATTGTAATAGTCTGCTGGGTTGTCACGGGGGGCGATGATGGGGATGTGGGTCCCATCTATGGCACCAGCACACTGTGGGTAGCCACGCTTCTTAAATCCTTTTATAGTCGCATCTATCCGCTGTCCTTGTGGCAAGGAAATAAAGCGATGGTACATGGTATCCAGCAATGCCCGCGTGACCTGGTAGACAATCTTGCAGACCGTGCCAATCCCTACTCCAAATAAACTGGAAACTGTGCGATACTCTCCAGGGGTAGCATACCACCAGAGAGCAATCGCTAATCTCCTGGCTGGCTCAATGGGCTTCCGGAACCTGGTGGTCTGCATGGTTATTGCGGGGGACAGTAGTTCCAAAACATACTGGAATGTAGCGCGAGACATCCTGAAGTTTTCCATCCACTGCTCCTCCTGATATGCTAGAATGGTCTGCATGAATGCTTCTCCATGTCTGCGATCTCTCACCCACATTCTTCGGCTTGGTGTAGAGTTCATTGTTATGAGAGAAATAATAGTGGATGATATAAACGCTCTCCTCCTTTTCAAATATTTGTGTCGATAGGTAGCCCTCTCTGCAAAGAATTGAGCCCTCCTTCTCCAGCTCAGCAGTAGGTAGCACAAGGTAAGAAGCTGCATCAAGCTGTCTGTAGCAGAAATAAGCAGCAGTAAACTGCAAACAGTCTGCGACTCCATGCTAGACACAGCTACTGCACCGGCGTCCATTGCTGCAATGCTGTGAGCAGGCCCACCCCTCCCTTTTGGTCCTTTTGATTACATCATCTTGATGAGACAGTAAAAAGTCCATTTGTAATGACATCAATATTCAATAGGCTTTTACAGAGCTTACCCGGGTTAGGTGAAAACAGATCCGACACGGGAATAACCCGTGTCGAAGTGCAGTGGAAACGGGGGGGCCGACACGGGTTGTAGCCGGGTTAAAAATCCTGGATCGGACACGGTACTCAGGTGGAAAAGGGATATGAGTCAAATGAGGTCCCATTGTGCATGTAAACGAGTAGGAGATACATTTTCTAAATCATTAGATTATCTTTAGGCAAGAAATGATATCCATTTGGCTCTAAACTTGCAATTACCACTATTGGCGGGATGTAATGGAGTCTGAGATGCGGGATGCCCGCCGATCTCTGACTTTTTTAAAGGGTCAGTCACAAGGCATGGTTTTGCTTTGATAAATATAAAGGGACCTATTTATTATCAAATATTTGTGGCAGTTTTCGGGGTGGTACCTGCAAATATTAAGTATCCCCCAGATTTACTATGAAGGGATTTTAGCAAATATCCCTCCATATTCATCTGCAAATGCAGCCCCATATGTTTATATGGACGCTGCTGTGCTGCTGGATTTACCAAGCTCCAGAATGCAGAGAATTCCGGAGCTTGGCCCCTGATAGGAAAATTTGCATGAAAATATAAATTTTCACATTGCAAAACTGGATGAAAAAATAAGAATTTACTTACCGATAATTCTATTTCTCGTAGTCCGTAGTGGATGCTGGGGACTCCGTCAGGACCATGGGGAATAGCGGCTCCGCAGGAGACAGGGCACAAAAGTAAAAGCTTTAGGATCAGGTGGTGTGCACTGGCTCCTCCCCCTATGACCCTCCTCCAAGCCTCAGTTAGGATACTGTGCCCGGACGAGCGTACACAATAAGGAAGGATTTTGAATCCCGGGTAAGACTCATACCAGCCACACCAATCACACTGTACAACCTGTGATCTGAACCCAGTTAACAGCATGATAACAGCGGAGCCTCTGAAAAGATGGCTCACAACAATAATAACCCGATTTTTGTAACAATAACTATGTACAAGTATTGCAGACAATCCGCACTTGGGATGGGCGCCCAGCATCCACTACGGACTACGAGAAATAGAATTATCGGTAAGTAAATTCTTATTTTCTCTGACGTCCTAAGTGGATGCTGGGGACTCCGTCAGGACCATGGGGATTATACCAAAGCTCCCAAACGGGCGGGAGAGTGCGGATGACTCTGCAGCACCGAGTGAGAGAACTCCAGGTCCTCCTCAGCCAGGGTGTGCCGCTGACCAAGTAGCAGCTCGGCAAAGTTGTAAAGCCGAGACCCCTCGGGCAGCCGCCCAAGATGAGCCCACCTTCCTTGTGGAATGGGCATTTACATATTTTGGCTGTGGCAGGCCTGCCACAGAATGTGCAAGCTGAATTGTACTACACATCCAACTAGCAATCGTCTGCTTAGAAGCAAGAGCACCCAGTTTGTTGGGTGCATACAGGATAACAGCAAGTCAGTTTTCCTGACTCCAGCCGTCCTGGAAACCTATATTTTCAGGGCCCTGACAACATCTAGCAACTTGGAGTCCTCCAAGTCCCTAGTAGCCGCAGGTACCACAATAAGCTGGTTCAGGTGAAACGCTGACACCACCTTAGGGAGAAACTGGGGACGAGTCCGCAGCTCTGCCCTGTCCGAATGGACAATCAGATATGGGCTTTTGTGAGACAAAGCCGCCAATTCTGACACTCGCCTGGCCGAGGCCAGGGCCAACATCATGGTCACTTTCCATGTGAGATATTTCAAATCCACAGATTTGAGCGGTTTAAACCAATGTGATTTGAGGAATCCCAGAACTACGTTGAGATCCCACAGTGCCACTGGAGGCACAAAAGGGGGTTGTATATGCAGTACTCCCTTGACAAACTTCTGGACTTCAGGAACTGAAGCCAATTCTTTCTGGAAGAAAATCGACAGGGCCGAAATTTGAACCTTAATGGACCCCAATTTGAGGCCCATAGACACTCCTGTTTGCAGGAAATGCAGGAATCGACCGAGTTGAAATTTCTTCGTGGGGCCTTCCTGGCCTCACACCACGCAACATATTTTCGCCACATGTGGTGATAATGTTGTGCGGTCACCTCCTTCCTGGCTTTGACCAGGGTAGGAATGACCTCTTCCGGAATGCCTTTTTCCCTTAGGATCCGGCGTTCAACCGCCATGCCGTCAAACGCAGCCGCGGTAAGTCTTGGAACAGACATGGTACTTGCTGAAGCAAGTCCCTTCTTAGCGGCAGAGGCCATGAGTCCTCTGTGAGCATCTCTAGAAGTTCCGGGTACCAAGTCCTTCTTGGCCAATCCGGAGCCACGAGTATAGTTCTTACTCCTCTACGTCTTATAATTCTCAGCACCTTAGGTATGAGAAGCAGAGGAGGGAACACATACACCGACTGGTACACCCACGGTGTTACCAGAACGTCCACAGCTATTGCCTGAGGGTCTCTTGACCTGGCGCAATACCTGTCCAGTTTTTTGTTCAGGCGGGACGCCATCATGTCCACCTTTGGTCTTTCCCAACGGTTCACAATCATGTGGAAGACTTCCCGATGAAGTCCCCACTCTCCCGGGTGGAGGTCGTGCTGAGGAAGTCTGCTTCCCAGTTGTCCACTCCTGGAATGAACACTGCTGACAGTGCTATCACATGATTTTCCGCCCAGCGAAGAATCCTTGCAGTTTCTGCCATTGCCCTCCTGCTTCTTGTGCCGCCCTGTCTGTTTACGTGGGCGACTGCCGTGATGTTGTCCCACTGGATCAATACCGGCTGACCTTGAAGCAGAGGTCTTGCTAAGCTTAGAGCATTGTAAATTGCTCTTAGCTCCAGTATATTTATGTGGAGAGAAGTCTCCAGACTTGATCACACTCCCTGGAAATTTTTTCCTTGTGTGACTGCTCCCCAGCCTTTCAGGCTGGCATCCGTGGTCACCAGGACCCAGTCCTGAATGCCGAATCTGTGTCCCTTTAGTAGATGAGCACTCTGCAGCCACCACAGAAGAGACACCCTTGTCCTTGGAGACAGGGTTATCCGCTGATGCATCTGAAGATGCGATCCGGACCATTTTTCCAGCAGATCCCACTGAAAAGTTCTTGCGTGAAATCTGCCGAATGGAATCGCTTCGTAAGAAGCCACCATTTTTCCCAGGACCCTTGTGCAATGATGCACTGACACTTTTCCTGGTTTTAGGAGGTTCCTGACTAGCTCGGATAACTCCCTGGCTTTCTCCTCCGGGAGAAACACCCTTTTTCTGGACTGTGTCCAGAATCATCCCTAGGAACAGCAGACGTGTCGTCGGAGACATCTGCGATTTTGGAATATTTAGAATCCACCCGTGCTGTCGTAGAACTACTTGAGATAGTGCTACTCCGACCTCCAACTGTTCTCTGGACCTTGCCCTTATCAGGAGATCGTCCAAGTAAGGGATAATTAAGACGCCTTTTCTTTGAAGAAGAATCATCATTTCGGCCATTACCTTGGTAAAGACCCGGGGTGCCGTGGACAATCCAAACGGCAGCGTCTGAAACTGATAGTGACAGTTTTGTACCACGAACCTGAGGTACCCTTGGTGAGAAGGGCAAATTGGGACATGGAGGTAAGCATCCTTGATGTCCAGGGACACCATATAGTCCCCTTCTTCCTGGTTCGCTATCACTGCTCTGAGTGACTCCATCTTGATTTGAACCTTTGTATGTAAGTGTTCAAATATTTCAGATTTAGAATAGGTCTCACCGAGCCGTCTGGCTTCAGTACCACAATATAGTGTGGAATAATACCCCTTTCCTTGTTGTAGGAGGGGTACTTTGATTATCACCTGCTGGGAATACAGCTTTAGAATTGTTTCCAATACTGCCTCCCTGTCGGAGGGAGACGTTGGTAAAGCAGACTTCAGGAACCTGCGAGGGGGAGACGTCTCGAATTTCCAATCTGTACCCCTGGGATACTACTTGTAGGATCCAGGGGTCCACTTGCGAGTGAGCCCACTGCGCGCTGAAACTCTTGAGACGACCCCCCACCGCACCTGAGTCCGCTTGTACGGCCCCAGCGTCATGCTGAGGACTTGGCAAAAGCGGTGGAGGGCTTCTGTTCCTGGGAATGGGCTGCCTGCTGCAGTCTTCTTCCCTTTCCTCTATCCCTGGGCAGATATGACTGGCCTTTTGCCTGCTTGCCCTTATGGGGACGAAAGGACTGAGGCTGAAAAGACGGTGTCTTTTTCTGCTGAGATGTGACTTGGGGTAAAAAAAAGGTGGATTTTCCAGCTGTTGCCGTGGCCACCAGGTCCGATGGACCGACCCCAAATAACTCCTCCCCTTTATACGGCAATACTTCCATGTGCCGTTTGGAATCTGCATCACCTGACCACTGTCGTGTCCATAAACATCTTCTGGCAGATATGGACATCGCACTTACTCTTGATGCCAGAGTGCAAATATCCCTCTGTGCATCTCGCATATATAGAAATGCATCCTTTAAATGCTCTATAGTCAATAAAATACTGTCCCTGTCAAGGGTATCAATATTTTCAGTCAGGGAATCCGACCAAGCCACCCCAGCGCTGCACATCCAGGCTGAGGCGATCGCTGGTCGCAGTATAACACCAGTATGTGTGTATATACTTTTTAGGATATTTTCCAGCCTCCTATCAGCTGGCTCCTTGAGGGCGGCCGTATCTGGAGACGGTAACGCCACTTGTTTTGATAAGCGTGTGAGTGCCTTATCCACCCTAAGGGGTGTTTCCCAACGCGCCCTAACTTCTGGCGGGAAAGGGTATAACGCCAATAATTTTCTATCGGGGGAAACCCACGCATCATCACACACTTCATTTAATTTATCTGATTCAGGAAAAACTACAGGTAGTTTTTTCACACCCCACATAATACCCTCTTTTGTGGTACTTGTAGTATCAGAAATATGTAACACCTCCTTCATTGCCCTTAACATGTAACGTGTGGCCCAAATGGAAAATACGTTTGTTTCTTCACCGTCGACACTGGAGTCAGTGTCCGTGTCTGTGTCTGTATCGACTGACTGAGGTAAATGGGCGTTTTAAAGCCCCTGACGGTGTTTGAGACGCCTGGACAGGTACTAATTGGTTTGCCGGCCGTCTCATGTCGTCAACCGACCTTGCAGCGTGTTGACATTATCACGTAATTCCCTAAATAAGCCATCCATTCCGGTGTCGACTCCCTAGAGAGTGACATCACCATTACAGGCAATTGCTCCGCCTCCTCACCAACATCGTCCTCATACATGTCGACACACACGTACCGACACACAGCACACACACAGGGAATGCTCTGATAGAGGACAGGACCCCACTAGCCCTTTGGGGAGACAGAGGGAGAGTTTGCCAGCACACACCAAAACGCTATATTATACAGGGACAACCTTATATAAGTGTTTTCCCTTATAGCATCTTAATATATAATAATATCGCCAAATAAGTGCCCCCCCCCTCTCTGTTTTAACCCTGTTTCTGTAGTGCAGTGCAGGGGAGAGCCTGGGAGCCTTCCTAGCAGCGGAGCTGTGTAGGAAAATGGCGCTGTGTGCTGAGGAGAATAGGCCCCACCCCCTTTTCGGCGGGCTTCTTCTCCCGTTTTTCTGACAACCTGGCAGGGGTTAAATACATCCATATAGCCCCAGGGGCTATATGTGATGTATTTTTAGCCAGCATAGGTACTTTCATTGCTGCCCAGGGCGCCCCCCCCAAGCGCCCTGCACCCTCAGTGACCGTTGGTGTGAAGTGTGCTGAGAGCAATGGCACACAGCTGTAGTGCTGTGCGCTACCTCATGAAGACTGAGAAGTCTTCAGCCGCCGATTTCTGGACCTCTTCTCTCTTCAGCATCTGCAAGGGGGTCGGCGGCGCGGCTCCGGTGACCCATCCAGGCTGTACCTGTGATCGTCCCTCTGGAGCTAGTGTCCAGTAGCCTAAGAAGCCAATCCATCCTGCACGCAGGTGAGTTCACTTCTTCTCCCCTAAGTCCCTCGTTGCAGTGAGCCTGTTGCCAGCAGGACTCACTGAAAATAAAAAACCTAACAAAACTTTTACTCTAAGCAGCTCTTTAGGAGAGCCACCTAGATTGCACCCTTCTCGGCCGGGCACAAAAACCTAACTGAGGCTTGGAGGAGGGTCATAGGGGGAGGAGCCAGTGCACACCACCTGATCCTAAAGCTTTTACTTTTGTGCCCTGTCTCCTGCGGAGCCGCTATTCCCCATGGTCCTGACGGAGTCCCCAGCATCCACTTAGGACGTCAGAGAAATATCTATCACATCCGTATTAAAAATGTGGAGTGTGATAAATATACCCCAAAGAATCTTATTTCTGTTAAGTTTGTCTGCTAAGTAATTTATTTGACTGTATTTAGGATGTATGGAAATTATTTTTTAACAGGATTAGGTTATGCCACTGTTGAAAATGAATACTGCACTTGGCCATCGTGCGGAAGTGGGGGTAAAACACACTTCTGACGGAAGAGGGGGTAAAACACGCTATGAGGGAATATATCAGATTGTTTCAGTGAAACCTAGCACTGCAGATTTATGACTTTTAAATTATCTACATGTACTGTAACGCCAATCACATGTAACTCCAATCCCCATAACAGTAATCCTGGGACCTAGGGGTAGATTTGCTAAAGCTTCTAAAAATTAAAATTGGTGGTGTTACCCATAGCAACCAATCAGATTCTAGCTACCATTTCTCTGTTGCATCCTAGGAAATAACAGACATAAGCCTTGGATAGAGATAAAGTCCCTGGAGATAAAGTACCAGCCAATCGGCTCCTAACTGCCATGCCACAGGCTGGGTTTGAAAAATGACAGGAGTTGATTGGCTGGTACTTTATCTCCAGTGACTTTGGGGGACATTTACTAAGCAGTGATAAGAGTGGAGAAGTGAGCCAGTGGAGAAATAGCCCATGGCGACCAATCAGCACTGACGTAACATCTATAATTTGCATACTATAAAATGATACAGAGCTGCTGATTGGGTGATGAGGCAACTTCTCCACTGGCTCACTTCTCCGCTCTTATCACTGCTTAGTAAATGTCCCCCTTTATCTCCATTCAAGGCTTAGTAAATAGACCCTTAATATGACTGTTTGCTATGGTCAACAATACCAAATTTTAGCTTTTAGAAGCTGTGGTAAGTCTGCGCCCTAGTCATAATAAAGCCAGACTGCATATGGGTGAGGATCCCCTGCCTGAGGGGATGAATTGGCTGATGTGCACTAGGCAGGGAGACGGAGAGACACATGCCACCAGTGCAAGAAGAAGGGGGGAGTGAGAATAGCCTGAAGAAGAGAGAGAATGTCAGAGTGTAATGGCTGTGAGTGCCGCGGTGAGGCCATCTAAGAGTGACCTGCAATGATCCCCAATGGCGAAAAAATAGATGGATGCAGATCAGACAGAGGAGGTGTTGTCGCTGGGGCACAGAATAAGCGGAGAGAGGCTGAGAGGAGGCACCCAACACAAGAGCTCCTTTAGTTTAGACCCCTGTTTATCCGAAAACACAGATAAAGCCTGTTTCTAGAGGGATCATATACCAGAGAGTTGGACTGTGACGCTAGCTGCTTCAGTAAAATGTAGGACTACAAGTCCCAGCTTGACTTAGAAGCAAAGCAGAATTTATTGCACACCAGTTTATCTACCTGTAGCAGGGGAAACCGCAGGATTTCTGGAAGTGGGTTTCCAAATGTTAGATTTTAGAGCGATAATCACCAGCCCATGAAGGATGCATAATCAGCATGTAACAAGCTATAGACTGCACCAAACAAAGCGCAGTTTATGAAATACAGTACTGTACTTCAGACATATACAGGCCCAATGATCACAGTAAGCCGCTCACCACATTCTCTTTCTGGTGCAACTACTGAGCACCCACATCCACAGATGCACAGCAGACTTGGTAGGTAAGTCTACTGCCAATGGGCATATGTAGCAGCGCCATACTGCCCTTCATACTGCATGTAGTGGCCACTGGCAGCTCTGCAGGCTGTGGGGAAGGGAGAATTGGAAATCGTTTTCCTATGTGTAGAACTACGGAAGCCAGTCAGTATTTGTTTGCTATCCTGACCCAGCCATCCTCTTGGTAAAAGTTCCATATTTCAAAGCTATCACATTAACTGAAAGGGAGACTCTAGGTATTGGTGAAAAGCGAGTGAGCAGAGATTGGACTTGTAGAAAGAAGAGGAGGGCTTGGATCGTGCTGTGTGGAGCTGCTGGTATTTAACACACAGCAAAATATATGGTCCTCCTGCACACCTGATTTATAAACCTGCTGACATCAGTGACATGTGGTGAGGGAAATGACTCAGGAGGCACTGGATAGTACCAGAGTCAGATTTATACACACATATATGATCCAAAGGGTGATGAGCAGGGTGGGCCATCTGTACCCAGGGCATTTGCACAGCGGATTGCCTGTACCCGAGGCTAGAGATGTGCACTTGAAATTTTTCGGGTTTTGTGTTTTGGTTTTGGGTTCGGTTCCGCGGCCGTGTTTTGGGTTCGACCGCGTTTTGGCAAAACCTCACCGAATTTTTTTTGTCGGATTTGGGTGTGTTTTGGATTCGGGTGTGTTTTTCAAAAAACACTAAAAAAAACAGCTTAAATCATAGAATTTGGGGGTCATTTTGATCCCAAAGTATTATTAACCTCAAAAACCATAATTTCCACTCATTTTCAGTCTATTCTGAATACCTCACACCTCACAATATTATTTTTAGTCCTAAAATTTGCACCGAGGTCGCTGGATGACTAAGCTAAGCGACCCTAGTGGCCGACACAAACACCGGGCCCATCTAGGAGTGGCACTGCAGTGTCACGCAGGATGGCCCTTCCAAAAAACACTCCCCAAACAGCACATGATGCAAAGAAAAAAAGAGGCGCAATGAGGTAGCTGTGTGAGTAAGATAAGCGACCCTAGTGGCCGACACAAACACCGGGCCCATCTAGGAGTGGCACTGCAGTGTCACGCAGGATGGCCCTTCCAAAAAACACTCCCCAAACAGCACATGACACAAAGAAAAAAAGAGGAGCAATGAGGTAGCTGTGTGAGTAAGATAAGCGACCCTAGTGGCCGACACAAACACCGGGCCCATCTAGGAGTGGCACTGCAGTGTCACGCAGGATGGCCCTTCCAAAAAACACTCCCCAAACAGCACATGACGCAAAGAAAAAAAGAGGCGCAATGAGGTAGCTGTGTGAGTAAGATAAGCGACCCTAGTGGCCGACACAAACACCGGGCCCATCTAGGAGTGGCACTGCAGTGTCACGCAGGATGGCCCTTCCAAAAAACACTCCCCAAACAGCACATGACGCAAAGAAAAAAAGAGGCGCAATGAGGTAGCTGTGTGAGTAAGATAAGCGACCCTAGTGGCCGACACAAACACCTGGCCCATCTAGGAGTGGCACTGCAGTGTCACGCAGGATGGCCCTTCCAAAAAACACTCCCCAAACAGCACATGACGCAAAGAAAAAAAGAGGCGCAATGAGGTAGCTGTGTGAGTAAGATAAGCGACCCTAGTGGCCGACACAAACACCGGGCCCATCTAGGAGTGGCACTGCAGTGTCACGCAGGGTGGCCCTTCCAAAAAACACTCCCCAAACAGCACATGACGCAAAGAAAAAAAGAGGCGCAATGAGGTAGCTGTGTGAGTAAGATAAGCGACCCTAGTGGCCGACACAAACACCGGGCCCATCTAGGAGTGGCACTGCAGTGTCACGCAGGATGGCCCTTCCAAAAAACACTCCCCAAACAGCACATGACGCAAAGAAAAAAAGAGGCGCAATGAGGTAGCTGTGTGAGTAAGATAAGCGACCCTAGTGGCCGACACAAACACCTGGCCCATCTAGGAGTGGCACTGCAGTGTCACGCAGGATGGCCCTTCCAAAAAACACTCCCCAAACAGCACATGACGCAAAGAAAAAAAGAGGCGCAATGAGGTAGCTGTGTGAGTAAGATAAGCGACCCTAGTGGCCGACACAAACACCGGGCCCATCTAGGAGTGGCACTGCAGTGTCACGCAGGATGGCCCTTCCAAAAAACACTCCCCAAACAGCACATGACGCAAAGAAAAAAAGAGGCGCAATGAGGTAGCTGTGTGAGTAAGATAAGCGACCCTAGTGGCCGACACAAACACCGGGCCCATCTAGGAGTGGCACTGCAGTGTCACGCAGGATGGCCCTTCCAAAAAATACTCCCCAAACAGCACATGACGCAAAGAAAAATGAAAGAAAAAAGAGGTGCAAGATTGAATTGTCCTTGGGCCCTCCCACCCACCCTTATGTTGTATAAACAGGACATGCACACTTTAACCAACCCATCATTTCAGTGACAGGGTCTGCCACACGACTGTGACTGAAATGACGGGTTGGTTTGGACCCCCACCAAAAAAGAAGCAATTAATCTCTCCTTGCACAAACTGGCTCTACAGAGGCAAGATGTCCACCTCATCATCATCCTCCGATATATCACCGTGTACATCCCCCTCCTCACAGATTATCAATTCGTCCCCACTGGAATCCACCATCTCAGCTCCCTGTGTACTTTGTGGAGGCAATTGCTGCTGGTCAATGTCTCCACGGAGGAATTGATTATAATTCATTTTAATGAACATCATCTTCTCCACATTTTCTGGAAGTAACCTCATACGCCGATTGCTGACAAGGTGAGCGGCGGCACTAAACACTCTTTCGGAGTACACACTTGTGGGAGGGCAACTTAGGTAGAATAAAGCCAGTTTGTGCAAGGGCCTCCAAATTGCCTCTTTTTCCTGCCAGTATAAGTACGGACTGTGTGACGTGCCTACTTGGATGCGGTCACTCATATAATCCTCCACCATTCTTTCAATGGGGAGAGAATCACATGCAGTGACAGTAGACGACATGTCCGTAATCGTTGACAGGTCCTTCAGTCCGGACCAGATGTCAGCATCAGCAGTCGCTCCAGACTGCCCTGCATCACCGCCAGCGGGTGGGCTCGGAATTCTGAGCCTTTTCCTCGCACCCCCAGTTGCGGGAGAATGTGAAGGAGGAGATGTTGACAGGTCGCGTTCTGCTTGACTTGACAATTTTCTCACCAGCAGGTCTTTGAACCTCAGCAGACTTGTGTCTGCCGGAAAGAGAGATCCAAGGTAGGTTTTAAATCTAGGATCGAGCACGGTGGCCAAAATGTAGTGCTCTGATTTCAACAGATTGACCACCCGTGAATCCTTGTTAAGCGAATTAAGGGCTCCATCCACAAATCCCACATGCCTAGCGGAATCGCTCCGTGTTAGCTCCTCCTTCAATGTCTCCAGCTTCTTCTGCAAAAGCCTGATGAGGGGAATGACCTGACTCAGGCTGGCAGTGTCTGAACTGACTTCACGTGTGGCAAGTTCAAAGGGCAGCAGAACCTTGCACAACGTTGAAATCATTCTCCACTGCGCTTGAGACAGGTGCATTCCACCTCCTATATCGTGCTGAATTGTATAGGCTTGAATGGCCTTTTGCTGCTCCTCCAACCTCTGAAGCATATATAGGGTTGAATTCCACCTCGTTACCACTTCTTGCTTCAGATGATGGCAGGGCAGGTTCAGGCGTTTTTGGTGTTGCTCCAGTCTTCTGTACGTGGTGCCTGTACGCCGAAAGTGTCCCGCAATTCTTCTGGCCACCGACAGCATCTCTTGCACGCCCCTGTCGTTTTTTAAAAAATTCTGCACCACCAAATTCAAGGTATGTGCAAAACATGGGACGTGCTGGAATTTGCCCAGATTTAATGCACACACAATATTGCTGGCGTTGTCCGATGCCACAAATCCACAGGAGAGTCCAATTGGGGTAAGCCATTCCGCGATGATCTTCCTCAGTTGCCGTAAGAGGTTTTCAGCTGTGTGCGTATTCTGGAAACCGGTGATACAAAGCGTAGCCTGCCTAGGAAAGAGTTGGCGTTTGCGAGATGCTGCTACTGGTGCCGCCGCTGCTGTTCTTGCGGCGGGAGTCCATACATCTACCCAGTGGGCTGTCACAGTCATATAGTCCTGACCCTGCCCTGCTCCACTTGTCCACATGTCCGTGGTTAAGTGGACATTGGGTACAGCTGCATTTTTTAGGACACTGGTGACTCTTTTTCTGAGGTCTGTGTACATTTTCGGTATCGCCTGCCTAGAGAAATGGAACCTAGATGGTATTTGGTACCGGGGACACAGTACCTCCAACAAGTCTCTAGTTGGCTCTGCAGTAATGATGGATACCGGAACCACGTTTCTCACCACCCAGGATGCCAAGGCCTCAGTTATCCGCTTTGCAGCAGGATGACTGCTGTGATATTTCATCTTAGTCGCAAAGGACTGTTGGACAGTCAATTGCTTGGTGGAAGTAGTAAAAGTGGTCTTACGATTTCCCCTCTGGGATGACCATCGACTCCCAGCAGCAACAACAGCAGCGCCAGCAGCAGTAGGCGTTACACGCAAGGATGCATCGGAGGAATCCCAGGCAGGAGAGGAATCGTCAGAATTGCCAGTGACATGGCCTGCAGGACTATTGGCATTCCTGGGGAAGGAGGAAATTGACACTGAGGGAGTTGGTGGGGTGGTTTGCGTGAGCTTGGTTACAAGAGGAAGGGATTTACTGGTCAGTGGACTGCTTCCGCTGTCGCCCAAAGTTTTTGAACTTGTCACTGACTTATTATGAATGCGCTGCAGGTGACGTATAAGGGAGGATGTTCCGAGGTGGTTAACTTCCTTACCCCTACTTATTACAGCTTGACAAAGGCAACACACGGCTTGACAAATGTTGTCCGCATTTCTGTTGAAATACTTCCACACCGAAGAGCTGATTTTTTTGGTATTTTCACCAGGCATGTCAACGGCCATATTCCTCCCACGGACAACAGGTGTCTCCCCGGGTGCCTGACTTAAACAAACTACCTCACCATCAGAATCATCCTTGTCAATTTCCTCCCCAGCGCCAGCAACACCCATGTCCTCCTCATCCTGGTGTACTTCAACACTGACATCTTCAATCTGACTATCAGGAACTGGACTGCGGGTGCTCCTTCCAGCACTTGCAGGGGGCGTGCAAATGGTGGAAGGCGCATGCTCTTCACGTCCAGTGTTGGGAAGGTCAGGCATCGCAACCGACACAATTGGACTCTCCTTGTGGATTTGGGATTTCGAAGAACGCACAGTTCTTTGCGGTGCTTTTGCCAGCTTGAGTCTTTTCATTTTTCTAGCGAGAGGCTGAGTGCTTCCATCCTCATGTGAAGCTGAACCACTAGCTATGAACATAGGCCAGGGCCTCAGCCGTTCCTTGCCACTCCGTATGGTAAATGGCATATTGGCAAGTTTACGCTTCTCCTCCGACAATTTTATTTTAGATTTTGGAGTCCTTTTTTTACTGATATTTGGTGTTTTGGATTTTACATGCTCTGTACTATGACATTGGGCATCGGCCTTGGCATACGACGTTGCTGGCATTTCATCGTCTCGGCCATGACTAGTGGCAGCAGCTTCAGCACGAGGTGGAAGTGGATCTTGATCTTTCCCTAATTTTGGAACCTTAACATTTTTGTTCTCCTTATTTTAATAGGCACAACTAAAAGGCACCTCAGGTAAACAATGGAGATGGATGGATACTAGTATACTTATGGATGGACGAGCGACTGCCGACACAGAGGTAGCTACAGCCGTGGACTACCGTACTGTGTCTGCTGCTAATATAGACTGGATGATAATGAGATGAAATCAATATATATATATATATATATATATATATATATAATATCACACTAGTACTGCAGTCGGACAGGTAGATATATTTATTATGTAATGACTGATGACGGACCTGCTGGACACTGTCAGCTCAGCAGCACCGCAGACTGCTACAGTAAGCTACTATAGTAGTATGTATAAAGAAGAAAGAAAAAAAAAACCACGGGTAGGTGGTATACAATTATGGATGGACGAGCGACTGCCGACACAGAGGTAGCTACAGCCGTGGACTACCGTACTGTGTCTGCTGCTAATATAGACTGGATGATAATGAGATGAAATCAATATATATATATATATATATATAATATCACACTAGTACTGCAGCCGGACAGGTAGATATATTTATTATGTAATGACTGATGACGGACCTGCTGGACACTGTCAGCTCAGCAGCACCGCAGACTGCTACAGTAAGCTACAATAGTAGTATGTATAAAGAAGAAAGAAAAAAAAAAAAAACACGGGTAGGTGGTATACAATTATGGATGGACGAGCGACTGCCGACACAGAGGTAGCTACAGCCGTGGACTACCGTACTGTGTCTGCTGCTAATATAGACTGGATGATAATGAGATGAAATCAATATATATATATATATATATAATATCACACTAGTACTGCAGCCGGACAGGTAGATATATTTATTATGTAATGACTGATGACGGACCTGCTGGACACTGTCAGCTCAGCAGCACCGCAGACTGCTACAGTAAGCTACTATAGTAGTATGTATAAAGAAGAAAGAAAAAGAAAAAACCACGGGTAGGTGGTATACAATTATGGATGGACGAGCGACTGCCGACACAGAGGTAGCTACAGCCGTGGACTACCGTACTGTGTCTGCTGCTAATATAGACTGGATGATAATGAGATGAAATCAATATATATATATATATAATATCACACTAGTACTGCAGCCGGACAGGTAGATATATTTATTATGTAATGACTGATGACGGACCTGCTGGACACTGTCAGCTCAGCAGCACCGCAGACTGCTACAGTAAGCTACTATAGTAGTATGTATAAAGAAGAAAGAAAAAAAAAAACCACGGGTAGGTGGTATACAATTATGGATGGACGAGCGACTGCCGACACAGAGGTAGCTACAGCCGTGGACTACCGTACTGTGTCTGCTGCTAATATAGACTGGATGATAATGAGATGAAATCAATATATATATATATATATATAATATCACTAGTACTGCAGCCGGACAGGTATATATATTTATTATGTAATGACTGATGACGGACCTGCTGGACACTGTCAGCTCAGCAGCACCGCAGACTGCTACAGTAAGCTACTATAGTAGTATGTATAAAGAAGAAGAAAGAAAAAAAAAAAACGGGTAGGTGGTATACAATATTATATATATATTATATACAATTATATATATATATATATATATATATATATATTAAACTGGTGGTGACTGGTGGTCAGGTCACTGGTCACACTATCAGCAACTTGCAAGTAGTACTCCTAAGCAGACAATCACAATATATATTATACTGGTGGTCAGTGTGGTCACAATGGCAGTGTGGCACTCTGGCAGCAAAAGTGTGCACTGTACGTTATATGTACTCCTGAGTCCTGCTCTCAGACTCTAACTGCTCCCCACTGTCAGTGTCTCCCCCACAAGTCAGATATACATTATACAGTCACACTATCTATCTATCACTTCAGCAAGTAGTAGTACTCCTCCTAAAGTACTCCTCCTAATGCTCCCCAAAATTACTACTGTGTCTCTCTCTACTCTAGTCTCACTCTCTTCTCTATAAACGGAGAGGACGCCAGCCACGTCCTCTCCCTATGAATCTCAATGCACGTGTGAAAATGGCGGCGACGCGCGGCTTCTTATATAGAATCCGAGTCTCGCGATAGAATCCGAGCCTCGCGAGAATCCGACAGCGGGATGATGACGTTCGGGCGCGCTCGGGTTAACCGAGCAAGGCGGGAAGATCCGAGTCGCTCGGCCCCGTGTAAAAAAAAATGAAGTTCGGGCGGGTTCGGATTCCGAGGAACCGAACCCGCTCATCTCTACCCGAGGCATGTGCAGAGTGCTTCCTGATAGAAGAAATGTCTCTTCCCTGCATTTCTCCAGTGCCAGGAGACATAAAGGCACCCAGAGATGGTATTATGCTTTTGAGAGACGTATCGCTTCTTTCTTCTATATAAGCCCAGCGCCCATTGAAACCTATAAGGACTGCAGAAGTGTGTACACATAAATGAACAGGCAGAGAAATCAATGATTTCTCTGCACTTTTATTTATACTAAACAGAGAAAATCAACATTTCTCTATATTTTAGCTAAAATGCTTGAGAAAAGCCTTTATAAGTATATTAAATATACCCCTAATGCCTCCATTCCCATCAGCAGCCAGGACTGAAGACTCATGTGGAGGCACTGCATCCCAAAGAGAGAGAGAGGTTAATGAGACAACCTTACAATTTCATTGTCATTACACTCTTTGCCAATTCTTATAACTGTATAATAATATCTTTACAATAGGATTTTTTTTTTTTTTTTGTGCAAGGAAAAATTACCAAGGTAATGAACCCGGCGCTTTAAAATGTGTTGTTTGACCCAAATCGTTTTGTCCGTACGCTTTGCAGAAAAAGGTTTTTTGCAAAAAAAGCAGGTATAGAGACAAGCTCTAATGAAGCAGCAATTGTTCTAGGTTTACAGAGGCCTCCACTACAGCTAAACATCCTCATTCTGGAATAAACGCCTAGAAGTCCTAATGCCGAAGGGGAGCTTGTGATGTCCAACAGACGAATATGAGACCATGCTTTCACTAGGACTATAACTGTCCACAATCAAGCTTCAAGGTTCTCCATTTACTTCGTATGGACTATACATCTCTACAAGTGTTCTTAAACACCCCTTGGACTGTGGCACATTTCTTTCCAAAGGATTTTTTCAGGAGACTGTGAGTGGCCTCTAACAGTGGTAATATACATAACTAAGTGCTGTGCTGTGTTTGCCCTATTTTATTAATATATTTTTATATATTTTTCTACATTTTTATACATGTGGTTGCAACCCAAATTTACCATGTTTAATAAAAACGTTATATTCATCTAGTATTTAGCGCTGTATATCCTTTTCCAATCAGTTTTTTTTTTTTTTTACTTTACACCAATTTGTTTCTATTTCTTACAGCTGGATATTTATTTTGTGTATACAACAGTTACCTCTCTCTGCTATACTATCGCTCATCTCCTTGTTCATCTTTCCTATTTTTTTATTTTTTTTTCTGAATTCTCTAGCATTGCGTTTTGGAGCATCTTATTGGTGATCTAAATCTATCCAACCTTGCCTTAATAGCCTGATCTGGAAGGTAGGGTTACATTTAGAAAATATTTTCCATGGATTTATGACCAACAAAATAAATATAGATATATTAGGATATTGAATATATGTATTTATAGTAATATAGGGAGTAATTCAGAGTTGATCGCAGCAGGATTTCTGTTAGCAGTTGGCTAAAACCATGTGCACTGCAGGGGGGGCAGATATAACATGTGCAGAGAGAGATAGATTTGGGTGTGGTGAGTTCAATCTGCAATCTAAATTGCAGTGTAAAAATAAAGCAGCCAGTATTTACCCTGCACAGAAACAAAATAACCCACCCAAATCTAACTCTCTCTGCACATGTTATATCTGCCTCCCCTGCAGTGCACATGGTTTTGCCCAACTGCTAAAAAATATCCGGCTGCGATCAACTTGGAATTACCCCCATAGTTATAGATATTATTGATTGACCTTTGGACTGAGTGAGAAGCTATGTGAGAGGTGCGGCTGCGTGTGGTGGTGCCTGCTGCCGTGCAGGTGTAGATTCGGTACTCACCAGGCGCCGCTCTCTCTCACCTTCAGGTACCGGAACCTTCAACGGACCTGGAAATCTTCAGTCGGATCCGGACACGGCGATTCCCTCTCGGAGCTGACCGATGACCGAGCTGAGGAGAGAATAGTTTACCTTAAAGGGGGTATCGACCCTTCTTCCACTGGAACAGGGGATACCCCAGGGGTGACCGCGACCTTCACCGGTTGGGTGAAAGGTCATCACTGGCACAAAGCCTCAGCCACCCAGCTTTTACACACTCGCGCTCTCGCACGTAGTGTGATGAAAAGGATTCTCACGTCCGTGAGCAATCCCGACTCCGGCGCTCGGGGACAGACAAGGGACAGACGCACACAGATGCTACTCACCGTCACAAGTCTTGCACTCCGATCTTCTCCACTTACAGGTCCCTGTAAGGAGGCAAAGAGAAACAGCCGTGCAGGGCCAAGAACTACCCTAGTGTGCGTCCGCTACACTAGCTACATAAACAGAGCCCTCAAACTAGCTCGTGTGAGTGGTGCAACACAACTATGCACAAACTTAAACAACACAGACACTTTGCCCTGCACGGTAACAACATACATCACAATATCGGAATACAAGATCACACGGTGCTGTCCCTTTAAATCCCTACCTACCGCTGGAAGGGGGTGGGCGCCACACAGCCTGCCCACCTCCTGTACACTTCCGGGGGCTCAGGTCAAATGGACCTGCCTACCTAACACCTCAGGGTGGCGTGGACCTAGTGCCCAGTACCACCTTTATTTACCTCGGGGGAACACTGATTCACTGGGCCTAGTGCCCCCTGACTGCCCACAGGCCGGAGGCCTGATTTCACCCACGGGCCTAGCGCCCGCCTAACTTGTCACTCGTGGGGTGACCTGGGCCTAGTACCCAGCATCACCTTTATATTAGAGATGAGCGGGTTCGGTTTCTTTGAATCCGAACCCGCACGAACTTCACTTTTTTTTTCACGGGTCCGAGCGACTCGGATCTTCCCGCCTTGCTCGGTTAACCCGAGCGCGCCCGAACGTCGTCATGACGCTGTCGGATTCTCGCGAGACTCGGATTCTATATAAGGAGCCGCGCGTCGCCGCCATTTTCACACGTGCATTGAGATTGATAGGGAGAGGACGTGGCT
This sequence comes from Pseudophryne corroboree, assembly GCF_028390025.1. Classification (NCBI taxonomy): domain Eukaryota; kingdom Metazoa; phylum Chordata; class Amphibia; order Anura; family Myobatrachidae; genus Pseudophryne; species Pseudophryne corroboree. The sequence goes on from NC_086449.1 coordinate 258,840,924, forward strand.
GGCGTCCTCTCCATTTAGATTAGATTTAGAAGAGAGAGAGAGAGAGAGATTGCTGTGATACTGTAGATTAGAAGAGAGTGCAGAGTGCAGACAGAGTTTAGTGACTGACGACCACAGTGACCAGTGACCACCAGAGACAGTGCAGTTGTTTGTTTTATTTAATATATCCGTTCTCTGCCTGAAAAAAACGATACACAGTCACACAGTGACTCAGTCTGTGTGCACTGCTCAGCCCAGTGTGCTGCACATCAATGTATTGTATATAAAGCTTATAATTGTGGGGGAGACTGGGGAGCACTGCAGGTTGTTATAGCAGGAGCCAGGAGTACATGATAAATAATATTATATTAAAATTAAACAGTGCACACTTTTGCTGCAGGAGTGCCACTGCCAGTGTGACTAGTGGTGACCAGTGCCTGACCACCAGTATATTAGTAGTATTGTATACTATCTCTTTATCAACCAGTCTATATTAGCAGCAGACACAGTACAGTGCGGTAGTTCACGGCTGTGGCTACCTCTGTGTCGGCACTCGGCAGGCAGTCCGTCCATCCATAATTGTATTATAATATATACCACCTAACCGTGGTTTTTTTTTCGTTCTTTATACCGTCGTCATACTAGTTGTTACGAGTATACTACTATCTCTTTATCAACCAGTGTACAGTGCGGTAGTTCACGGCTGTGGCTACCTCTGTGTCGGAACTCGGCAGGCAGTCCGTCCATCCATAATTGTATTATAATATATACCACCTAACCGTGTTTTTTTTTTCGTTCTTTATACCGTCGTCATACTAGTTGTTACGAGTATACTACTATCTCTTTATCAACCAGTGTACAGTGCGGTAGTTCACGGCTGTGGCTACCTCTGTGTCGGCACTCGGCAGGCAGTCCGTCCAACCATAATTGTATTATATACCACCTAACCGTGGTTTTTTTTTCATTCTTTATACCGTCGTCATACTAGTTGTTACGAGTATACTACTATCTCTTTATCAACCAGTGTACAGTGCGGTAGTTCACGGCTGTGGCTACCTCTGTGTCGGCACTCGGCAGGCAGTCCGTCCAACCATAATTGTATTATATACCACCTAACCGTGGTTTTTTTTTCATTCTTTATACCGTCGTCATACTAGTTGTTACGAGTATACTACTATCTCTTTATCAACCAGTGTACAGTGCGGTAGTTCACGGCTGTGGCTACCTCTGTGTCGGCACTCGGCAGCCCGTCCATAATTGTATATACCAGTGACCTAACCGTGGTTTTTTTTTCTTTCTTTATACATACATACTAGTTACGAGTATACTATCTCTTTATCAACCAGTCTATATATTAGCAGCAGACACAGTACAGTGCGGTAGTTCACGGCTGTGGCTACCTCTGTGTCGGCACTCGGCAGCCCGTCCATAATTGTATATACCACCTAACCGTGGTTTTTTTTTCTTTCTTTATACATACATACTAGTTACGAGTATACTATCTCTTTATCAACCAGTCTATATATTAGCAGCAGACACAGTACAGTGCGGTAGTTCACGGCTGTGGCTACCTCTGTGTCGGCACTCCGCAGCCCGTCCATAATTGTATATACCAGTGACCTAACCGTGGTTTTTTTTTCTTTCTTTATACATACATACTAGTTACGAGTATACTATCTCTTTATCAACCAGTCTATATATTAGCAGCAGACACAGTACAGTGCGGTAGTTCACGGCTGTGGCTACCTCTGTGTCGGCACTCGGCAGCCCGTCCATAATTGTATATACCAGTGACCTAACCGTGGTTTTTTTTTCTTTCTTTATACATACATACTAGTTACGAGTATACTATCTCTTTATCAACCAGTCTATATATTAGCAGCAGACACAGTACAGTGCGGTAGTTCACGGCTGTGGCTACCTCTGTGTCGGCACTCGGCAGCCCGTCCATAATTGTATATACCAGTGACCTAACCGTGGTTTTTTTTTCTTTCTTTATACATACATACTAGTTACGAGTATACTATCTCTTTATCAACCAGTCTATATATTAGCAGCAGACACAGTACAGTGCGGTAGTTCACGGCTGTGGCTACCTCTGTGTCGGCACTCGGCAGCCCGTCCATAATTGTATATACCACCTAACCGTGGTTTTTTTTTCTTTCTTTATACATACATACTAGTTACGAGTATACTATCTCTTTATCAACCAGTCTATATATTAGCAGCAGACACAGTACAGTACGGTAGTTCACGGCTGTGGCTACCTCTGTGTCGGCACTCGGCAGCCCGTCCATAATTGTATATACCAGTGACCTAACCGTGGTTTTTTTTTCTTTCTTTATACATACATACTAGTTACGAGTATACTATCTCTTTATCAACCAGTCTATATATTAGCAGCAGACACAGTACAGTGCGGTAGTTCACGGCTGTGGCTACCTCTGTGTCGGCACTCGGCAGCCCGTCCATAATTGTATACTAGTATCCAATCCATCCATCTGCATTGTTTACCTGAGGTGCCTTTTAGTTGTGCCTATTAAAATATGGAGAACAAAAATGTTGAGGTTCCAAAATTAGGGAAAGATCAAGATCCACTTCCACCTCGTGCTGAAGCTGCTGCCACTAGTCATGGCCGAGACGATGAAATTCCAGCAACGTCGTCTGCCAAGGCCGATGCCCAATGGCATAGTACAGAGCATGTCAAAACCAAAACACCAAATATCAGTAAAAAAAGGACTCCAAAACCTAAAATAAAATTGTCGGAGGAGAAGCGTAAACTTGCCAATATGCCATTTACCACACGGAGTGGCAAGGAACGGCTGAGGCCCTGGCCTATGTTCATGGCTAGTGGTTCAGCTTCACATGAGGATGGAAGCACTCAGCCTCTCGCTAGAAAACTGAAAAGACTCAAGCTGGCAAAAGCACCGCAAAGAACTGTGCGTTCTTTGAAATCCCAAATCCACAAGGAGAGTCCAATTGTGTCGGTTGCGATGCCTGACCTTCCCAACACTGGACGTGAAGAGCATGCGCCTTCCACCATTTGCACGCCCCCTGCAAGTGCTGGAAGGAGCACCCGCAGTCCAGTTCCTGATAGTCAGATTGAAGATGTCAGTGTTGAAGTACACCAGGATGAGGAGGATATGGGTGTTGCTGGCGCTGGGGAGGAAATTGACCAGGAGGATTCTGATGGTGAGGTGGTTTGTTTAAGTCAGGCACCCGGGGAGACACCTGTTGTCCGTGGGAGGAATATGGCCGTTGACATGCCAGGTGAAAATACCAAAAAAATCAGCTCTTCGGTGTGGAGGTATTTCACCAGAAATGCGGACAACAGGTGTCAAGCCGTGTGTTCCCTTTGTCAAGCTGTAATAAGTAGGGGTAAGGACGTTAACCACCTCGGAACATCCTCCCTTATACGTCACCTGCAGCGCATTCATAATAAGTCAGTGACAAGTTCAAAAACTTTGGGTGACAGCGGAAGCAGTCCACTGACCAGTAAATCCCTTCCTCTTGTAACCAAGCTCACGCAAACCACCCCACCAACTCCCTCAGTGTCAATTTCCTCCTTCCCCAGGAATGCCAATAGTCCTGCAGGCCATGTCACTGGCAAGTCTGACGAGTCCTCTCCTGCCTGGGATTCCTCCGATGCATCCTTGCGTGTAACGCCTACTGCTGCTGGCGCTGCTGTTGTTGCCGCTGGGAGTCGATGGTCATCCCAGAGGGGAAGTCGTAAGCCCACTTGTACTACTTCCAGTAAGCAATTGACTGTTCAACAGTCCTTTGCGAGGAAGATGAAATATCACAGCAGTCATCCTACTGCAAAGCGGATAACTGAGTCCTTGACAACTATGTTGGTGTTAGACGTGCGTCCGGTATCCGCCGTTAGTTCACAGGGAACTAGACAATTTATTGAGGCAGTGTGCCCCCGTTACCAAATACCATCTAGGTTCCACTTCTCTAGGCAGGCGATACCGAGAATGTACACGGACGTCAGAAAAAGACTCACCAGTCTCCTAAAAAATGCAGTTGTACCCAATGTCCACTTAACCACGGACATGTGGACAAGTGGAGCAGGGCAGGGTCAGGACTATATGACTGTGACAGCCCACTGGGTAGATGTATGGACTCCCGCCGCAAGAACAGCAGCGGCGGCACCAGTAGCAGCATCTCGCAAACGCCAACTCTTTCCTAGGCAGGCTACGCTTTGTATCACCGCTTTCCAGAATACGCACACAGCTGAAAACCTCTTACGGCAACTGAGGAAGATCATCGCGGAATGGCTTACCCCAATTGGACTCTCCTGTGGATTTGTGGCATCGGACAACGCCAGCAATATTGTGTGTGCATTAAATATGGGCAAATTCCAGCACGTCCCATGTTTTGCACATACCTTGAATTTGGTGGTGCAGAATTTTTTAAAAAACGACAGGGGCGTGCAAGAGATGCTGTCGGTGGCCAGAAAAATTGCGGGACACTTTCGGCGTACAGGCACCACGTACAGAAGACTGGAGCACCACCAAAAACTACTGAACCTGCCCTGCCATCATCTGAAGCAAGAAGTGGTAACGAGGTGGAATTCAAACCTCTATATGCTTCAGAGGTTGGAGGAGCAGCAAAAGGCCATTCAAGCCTATACAATTGAGCACGATATAGGAGATGGAATGCACCTGTCTCAAGTGCAGTGGAGAATGATTTCAACGTTGTGCAAGGTTCTGATGCCCTTTGAACTTGCCACACGTGAAGTCAGTTCAGACACTGCCAGCCTGAGTCAGGTCATTCCCCTCATCTGGCTTTTGCAGAAGAAGCTGGAGGCATTGAAGAAGGAGCTAAAAGGGAGCGATTCCGCTAGGCATGTGGGACTTGTGGATGCAGCCCTTAATTCGCTTAACAAGGATTCACGGGTGGTCAATCTGTTGAAATCAGAGCACTACATTTTGGCCACCGTGCTCGATCCTAGATTTAAAGCCTACCTTGGATCTCTCTTTCCGGCAGACACAGGTCTGCTGGGGTTGAAAGACCTGCTGGTGAGAAAATTGTCAAGTCAAGCGGAACGCGACCTGTCAACATCTCCTCCTTCACATTCTCCCGCAACTGGGGGTGCGAGGAAAAGGCTCAGAATTCCGAGCCCACCCGCTGGCGGTGATGCAGGGCAGTCTGGAGCGACTGCTGATGCTGACATCTGGTCCGGACTGAAGGACCTGACAACGATTACGGACATGTCGTCTACTGTCACTGCATATGATTCTCTCAACATTGATAGAATGGTGGAGGATTATATGAGTGACCGCATCCAAGTAGGCACGTCACACAGTCCGTACTTATACTGGCAGGAAAAAGAGGCAATTTGGAGGCCCTTGCACAAACTGGCTTTATTCTACCTAAGTTGCCCTCCCACAAGTGTGTACTCCGAAAGAGTGTTTAGTGCCGCCGCTCACCTTGTCAGCAATCGGCGTACGAGGTTACATCCAGAAAATGTGGAGAAGATGATGTTCATTAAAATGAATTATAATCAATTCCTCCGCGGAGACATTGACCAGCAGCAATTGCCTCCACAAAGTACACAGGGAGCTGAGATGGTGGATTCCAGTGGGGACGAATTGATAATCTGTGAGGAGGGGGATGTACACGGTGATATATCGGAGGGTGAAGATGAGGTGGACATCTTGCCTCTGTAGAGCCAGTTTGTGCAAGGAGAGATTAATTGCTTCTTTTTTGGGGGGGGGTCCAAACCAACCCGTCATATCAGTCACAGTCGTGTGGCAGACCCTGTCACTGAAATGATGGGTTGGTTAAAGTGTGCATGTCCTGTTTTGTTTATACAACATAAGGGTGGGTGGGAGGGCCCAAGGATAATTCCATCTTGCACCTCTTTTTTCTTTTCTTTTTCTTTGCATCATGTGCTGATTGGGGAGGGTTTTTTGGAAGGGACATCCTGCGTGACACTGCAGTGCCACTCCTAAATGGGCCCGGTGTTTGTGTCGGCCACTAGGGTCGCTAATCTTACTCACACAGTCAGCTACCTCATTGCGCCTCTTTTTTTCTTTGCGTCATGTGCTGTTTGGGGAGGGTTTTTTGGAAGGGACATCCTGCGTGACACTGCAGTGCCACTCCTAGATGGGCCCGGTGTTTGTGTCGGCCACTAGGGTCGCTAATCTTACTCACACAGTCAGCTACCTCATTGCGCCTCTTTTTTTCTTTGCGTCATGTGCTGTTTGGGGAGGGTTTTTTGGAAGGGACATCCTGCGTGACACTGCAGTGCCACTCCTAGATGGGCCCGGTGTTTGTGTCGGCCACTAGGGTCGCTAATCTTACTCACACAGCTACCTCATTGCGCCTCTTTTTTTCTTTTCGTCATGTGCTGTTTGGGGAGGGTTTTTTGGAAGGGACATCCTGCGTGACACTGCAGTGCCACTCCTAGATGGGCCCGGTGTTTGTGTCGGCCACTAGGGTCGCTAATCTTACTCACACAGCTACCTCATTGCGCCTCTTTTTTTCTTTGCGTCATGTGCTGTTTGGGGAGGGTTTTTTGGAAGGGACATCCTGCGTGACACTGCAGTGCCACTCCTAGATGGGCCCGGTGTTTGTGTCGGCCACTAGGGTCGCTAATCTTACTCACACAGTCAGCTACCTCATTGCGCCTCTTTTTTTCTTTGCGTCATGTGCTGTTTGGGGAGGGTTTTTTGGAAGGGACATCCTGCGTGACACTGCAGTGCCACTCCTAGATGGGCCCGGTGTTTGTGTCGGCCACTAGGGTCGCTAATCTTACTCACACAGTCAGCTACCTCATTGCGCCTCTTTTTTTCTTTGCGTCATGTGCTGTTTGGGGAGGGTTTTTTGGAAGGGCCATCCTGCGTGACACTGCAGTGCCACTCCTAGATGGGCCCGGTGTTTGTGTCGGCCACTAGGGTCGCTAATCTTACTCACACAGCTACCTCATTGCGCCTCTTTTTTTCTTTGCGTCATGTGCTGTTTGGGAGGGTTTTTTGGAAGGGACATCCTGCGTGACACTGCAGTGCCACTCCTAGATGGGCCCGGTGTTTGTGTCGGCCACTAGGGTCGCTTATCTTACTCACACAGCGACCTCGGTGCAAATTTTAGGACTAAAAATAATATTGTGAGGTGTGAGGTATTCAGAATAGACTGAAAATGAGTGTAAATTATGGTTTTTGAGGTTAATAATACTTTGGGATCAAAATGACCCCCAAATTCTATGATTTAAGCTGTTTTTTAGTGTTTTTGGAAAAAAACACCCGAATCCAAAACACACCCGAATCCGACAAAAATAATTCGGTGAGGTTTTGCCAAAACGCGTTCGAACCCAAAACACGGCCGCGGAACCGAACCCAAAACCAAAACACAAAACCCGAAAAATTTCAGGCGCTCATCTCTACTTTATATATCCCTAGCGGCCGCCAACTGAAGTAGGGCCTAGTGCCCCCTACTGTCCCCTCAGGCCTTTTGCCTGTATTTGCCCTCGGGCCTAATGCCCGCCTAACTGGCGCTGGAGGGGTAGCTTGGGCCTAATACCCAAACTACTCAAATGATGGCCCCCAAATCTTAGCCGGGCCACGGGCCGGGGGGAACCCCGATTGCGCAGGGCCCGACTAAAGGTACCCACGGGCCGGGAGGGCCCGACTACTTGCCCACAGGCCGGGAGGGCCTGACTGTGCCCACGGGCCTAATGCCCGAACACCCGGTGGTCTAGGGAGGAGCGGGTACAGGGGCACCTGAAAAGGGCCTACCTGACCCGCTGGGAGAGGCACCAGGGGGGAGCTTCGCCAGCCCTTTGCTTCCCACCCCTGGTGACCCCTCCGGCGTTCTTCTTTAATCTTCGGCCGCTGGCCCGTCCTGGCCAGCGGCGCCGCCGTCGCCTCGCCGCGTCCTGCCGCCGCTGGACATCTTACTGCCGCCGGACGTCTTCAGGCCTCTTCCGCGGCCTCCCGAGCTCCCACCGCGACGACTTCTTCCTCGCGCCGCCGGGATCTCTTCTGGTCTTCGGCGCGCTTCTCCGCCTCTTCGGCTCCCGCCCGGCGTCTGACGTCAGACGCCGGGGGCGGGGCCTATGACGCGGCGAGCGCCGATTGGCTCGCCGCGTCCCTCTCTGATTGGCTGCCGCTCCGGGAGCCGCGATTGGCTCCCGGAGGGCGCCAACGTTTGAATCTTCCCGCAGCCTCCGGTCCGGTGCAGGGAAAAGGGTAATCCCTGCACCGGACACCCGCCGCCGCCACGCACCCAGCGCTGGGGACAGACAAGCTGCCCCAGCGCTGTCCCCAGCCAGCAACAGCACCACTGATGTGCCCACAGGGCACATCTCTACATTTCCCCCCCCTTTTTCCTTTGTAGTCCCTACAAAGTTCCTCACGATGTCCCTTGTCCGCGGGTCAGGAAATTCCGAGGTCCCTCCGGCGAGGTTGTGTTCGAAGGCCCAGCCCGGACGGGTTGTGACCCCACATCCTTCCACCTCCAGCTCCGGGTTCCTCGTCTTACCTCCTGACCTCCATCGGCGGATCCTCTGGGGGAGTGGCATCTCTTCACGGTCGTTCGACGTTGGCCACCAAGGGGACTCTTCCTCCACGGGGACAACAGTCACCCACTCCTGGCCTTTCGGATCGTCTGTGGCATCGTCCCTGTCTTCAGGGGGTGGTACCGACCACCACCCAACAGTGGAATCCTCCAGGGCATCCGTTTCCTCCCGGGCAACAACCACCATCTGTCGCATCTCCTCGTGGGGCATCTCCAAAGGTCCCATGTCTTCCTCTGGAACGGGTCCTCCCACGGCATTGCGATCCTCTCCCCGTACGTCCGTCCATTTTGGCACCTCCGGCAGGTATTCTTGCTCCAGGACTACCTCCTCCTCTTCACGGAGGGCATTCAACTGGGAGCACGACTCCACCCGATCCTGCCAGTCACTCTCGTCGGCGCTTCCGATGCCAGAGTCGTCCTCCATCTGTTCTTGGAGGGATTCGTCGGCGGACAGCTCACCGTAGTCCAAGTCCTCCTCCGATATCTGGACTGGGGTATCATTTTCCTCCTCAGCGTACTTAGTCTCTTCCGCTGGTACCTCTGCTTCCTCAGCGTACTCCTTCGCTTCCGCTGGCATCGTTACTTCCTCAGCGTACTCCTTAGCTTCCGCTGGCATCTTTACTTCCTCAGCGTACTCCTCTTCCGCTGGCATCTCTAGGTACCCAGGACACACCTGTTCCGCACGTCCTGGGCGTGGACGGTTCCATCGCGGGGAGATTCTGGACGTCTCAGTCACTGGGTCTTCACGCTTTTCTTCGCAGCGTGGTCTCTTCACCTCCCAGTCGTCCACCTCCGCCTTATGCGGGAAAGGATTCTGCCTTACTGGGGTCACTTTCTTGGGACAGAGTAGGTCCGCGGCATCTTCCCAGGGGCACTCACTGGCCGCATGTCCTGGTCGCCGACACTTCCAACAAGGGAGGGCCACTGCCACCTCCTCCAAGACGGGTTCCTGGTCCACCTCCTTCACTGGGGAATCTTCACCGTTAGTTCCGGCACAGATGAAATGGGCACCTGCGAACTAACTTCAAGCAAGGTCTTCCGCTCCATTTCCCTGGTTTCCTCCTCCCATCTCTGGGCGCGACCATCCGCAATCATCCGGTCTTCATTCCACAGACAATCGGGAAGCGCATGTCCTCTCGCCTCGCAGAGCGCACACACAGGCTCTGCAGCCACCCGGTCCCAAAGTTGCTGACGAGACTCCGTCATCTGCTTCACCGTGGCCTCATAGTCCGTCCTGTCTTCCGTCCATGGACATTTCAGGAGCCGATGTCGGGGATCTCCACAGCTTTCACACCGGGGATCAACCTCGTGTTCGCTCAACTCTTCGTCCCAGGGACAACTGTTGTGCTCATGCCCGTAGTTTCCGCAGAGCAAACACCAGGTCTCCTTCTTCGCTTGGCCCTTCTGACGTCTTCGGTCCACTTCCTGGACCACCTTCTTTGGGGACGTCTCTTGCCAAGTACACTCGCCGACAAAGTGCCCTGTTTGCCGACATTTCTTTCAGGGCGTCACAGCGGCCTTCTTGCGCCCCTTCTCCCGGCGCTCTTCCTTTCCACGCTGGACCGACCGCTGCACCATCTTCAGGAGGTCTGCCCCAGACACCGTCACCCAGTCGCTCTGGTCCGCACGCGTCCGTGGGTGAGTCTGTTCCGGAGTCATCCGCAGGGAGGTCTTCTTGGTGGCGTTCCACATCGTGTCCGTGATCCGGACTCTCTGATCCTGCCGACTACGCCAAGTGTGAGAGGTGCGGCTGCGTGTGGTGGTGCCTGCTGCCGTGCAGGTGTAGATTCGGTACTCACCAGGCGCCGCTCTCTCTCACCTTCAGGTACCGGAACCTTCAACGGACCTGGAAATCTTCAGTCGGATCCGGACACGGCGATTCCCTCTCGGAGCTGACCGACGACCGAGCTGAGGAGAGAATAGTTTACCTTAAAGGGGGTATCGACCCTTCTTCCACTGGAACAGGGGATACCCCAGGGGTGACCGCGACCTTCACCGGTTGGGTGAAAGGTCATCACTGGCACAAAGCCTCAGCCACCCAGCTTTCACACACTCGCGCTCTCGCACGTAGTGTGATGAAAAGGATTCTCACGTCCGTGAGCAATCCCGACTCCGGCGCTCGGGGACAGACAAGGGACAGACGCACACAGATGCTACTCACCGTCACAAGTCTTGCACTCCGATCTTCTCCACTTACAGGTCCCTGTAAGGAGGCAAAGAGAAACAGCCGTGCAGGGCCAAGAACTACCCTAGTGTGCGTCCGCTACACTAGCTACATAAACAGAGCCCTCAAACTAGCTCGTGTGAGTGGTGCAACACAACTATGCACAAACTTAAACAACACAGACACTTTGCCCTGCACGGTAACAACATACATCACAATATCGGAATACAAGATCACACGGTGCTGTCCCTTTAAATCCCTACCTACCGCTGGAAGGGGGTGGGCGCCACACAGCCTGCCCACCTCCTGTACACTTCCGGGGGCTCAGGTCAAACGGACCTGCCTACCTAACACCTCAGGGTGGCGTGGACCTAGTGCCCAGTACCACCTTTATTTACCTCGGGGGAACACTGATTCACTGGGCTTAGTGCCCCCTGACTGCCCACAGGCCGGAGGCCTGATTTCACCCACGGGCCTAGCGCCCGCCTAACTTGTCACTCGTGGGGTGACCTGGGCCTAGTACCCAGCATCACCTTTATATATCCCTAGCGGCCACCAACTGAAGTAGGGCCTAGTGCCCCCTACTGTCCCCTCAGGCCTATTGCCTGTATTTGCCCTCGGGCCTAATGCCCGCCTAACTGGCGCTGGAGGGGTAGCTTGGGCCTAATACCCAAACTACTCAAATGATGGCCCCCAAATCTTAGCCGGGCCACGGGCCGGGGGGAACCCCGACTGCGCAGGGCCCGACTAAAGGTACCCACGGGCCGGAAGGGCCCGACTACTTGCCCACAGGCCGGGAGGGCCTGACTGTGCCCACGGGCCTAATGCCCGAACACCCGGTGGTCTAGGGAGGAGTGGGTACAGGGGCACCTGAAAAGGGCCTACCTGACCCGCTGGGAGAGGCACCAGGGGGGAGCTTCGCCAGCCCTTTGCTTCCCACCCCTGGTGACCCCTCCGGCGTTCTTCTGTAATCTTCGGCCGCTGGCCCGTCCTGGCCAGCGGCGCCGCCGTCGCCTCGCCGCGTCCAGCCGCCGCTGGACATCTTCCTGCCGCCGGACGTCTTCAGGCCTCTTCCGCGGCCTCCCGAGCTCCCACCGCGACGACTTCTTCCTCGCGCCGCCGGGATCTCTTCTGCTCTTCGGCGCGCTTCTCCGCCTCTTCGGCTCCCGCCCGGCGTCTGATGTCAGATGCCGGGGGCGGGGCCTATGACGCGGCGAGCACTGATTGGCTCGACTCGTCCCTCTCTGATTGGCTGCCGCTCCGGGAGCCGCGATTGGCTCCCGGAGGGCGCCAACGTTTGAATCTTCCCGCAGCCTCCGGTCCGGTGCAGGGAAAAGGGTACCCACAGGGCACATCTCTACAGCTACATTATTTGGTATGGTCTATAGATGCGTATTAAAGCCTATTTAACATTTATCTGTCAGCATTATAATCTAATAGATTCTTTGAGCTCTATACTTGGGAACTCCTTGTTTGCAGGGGTGTGGTTCGTTTTATCGACAGTGTCTAGGTCGACAATGTTTAGGTCGACCACTATAGGTCGACAGTCACTAGGTCGACATGGATGGAAGGTCGACAGGGTTTCTAGGTCGACATGTGCTAGGTCGACAGGTCTAAAGGTCGACATGAGGATTTTTTTTTTTCCGTTTTCTTCGTAAAGTGACCGGGATCCCAAATTACTGCACCGCGTCCCCTCGCATGGCGAGCGAAGCGAGCCATGCTTCGGGCATTGTGCCTTCGCTCCACTACCGCTTCTCTCGGCACACTTTACCGTTCCAATCGTAGTCCACGTGGATCGTTAAGTATGAAAAAATCCCCCCCAAAAAAAATGTGAAAAACTCATGTCGACCTTTAGACCTGTCGACCTAGCACATGTCGACCTAGAAACCCTGTTGACCTTCAATCCATGTCGACCTAGTGACTGTCGACCTATAGTGGTCGACCTAAACATTGTCGACCTAGTCACTGTCGATAAAACGACCGGATCCCGTTTGCAGACTAAGGTTATGCATCTTATTATTTCCTACAGACTTTGATTGGCTTGGCTCTCAATTATATTATCTAGTTCCGTGACTAGGATTTTAATTATATATAATTCTCTTTGAAAAAACAAACTGTAAATCAGTAATTCAACTGCTACTGAGATCCAATTTAAAATATTTAAAATATTACGGGCTAGATTCTGAATTGGGAGGAAATAAAAAAAGCTAGTAACTGTATCTGGGACAAACAATGTTGCAATGTACAGGGTGCAAATACATTTATTGTTTTTGCATGCAGGGTGAATACTGAACACTTTTGTATGTAGCCCTCAAATGCAGAACAGCTTATAAGTGTAAAGGAGCATGCACACAGTGCGATTCTGCCTATGTGGCAGATTTGTACTATGCGATTTCACCAATATTGACTATACACATGGGGGTAAATTTACTAAGGTGGGAGTTTTTTAGAACTAGTGATGTTGCCCATAGCAACCAATCAGATTCTACTTAACATTTATCAAGCTGCTTCTAGAAGATAATAAATAGAATCTGATTGGTTGCTATGGGCAACATTACCAGTTCTAAAAAAACTCCCACCTTAGTAAATTTACCCCATGGTGTGATTTTGTTAGTTCTGTGTGGTTTTTGCTATGGTCAATTTTGACCATACTATGTATACTAAATTGTATACTTTATAGTCAAAACTGACCTGCTTGCACAGTCGGGAGCGCGCATAGGCATCACAAGCTGTATACACTACATAGGTGGTCATTACGAGTTGGTCGCAGCCAGCAACTTTTTGCTGCTGCTGCGATCAATAGTCCACGCCTATGGGGTTGTGTATTTTAGCTTAGCAGGGCTGCGATCGCTTGTGCAGCCCTGCTAAGCTAAAAAAAATTCACACAAAAAAAGACTAGGCCTGGACATACTTACCCTGTGCCAGTGCCGTAACTAGGCATTTTAGCGCTGTGTGCAAGAAACGACAGTGGCGCCCCCCCCCCCCCCCATGTAAGATAGGGGCAGTGCGCGTCGTAGGCGCGCAAAAAATGTATAGGGGCGTGGCTTCACGGGGAAGGGGCGTGGCCACAAAATAATAGCAATTCATACTACGGTGCACAGTAGTCTACATTATTCAAATTACGCTGCACAGTAGCGCCACTACACCAGGTAGAGCCCCTTTTATACATTACAGCAGACAGCGTCCCCCTTTTTACACATTACAGCAGACAGTCCCCCTTTTTACACATTGCGGCAGCCAGTCCCCCTTTTTACACATTGCGGCAGCCAGGCCCCCTTTTTACACATTGCGGCAGCCAGTCCCCCTTTTTACACATTGCGGCAGCCAGGCCCCCTCTTTACACATTGCGGCAGCCAGTCCCCCTTTTAACACATTGCGGCAGCCAGTCCCCCTTTTTACACATTGCGGCAGCCAGGCCCCCTTTTTACACATTGCGGCAGCCAGGCCCCCTTTTTACACATTGCGGCAGCCAGGCCCCCTCTTTGCACATTGCGGCAGCCAGGCCCCCTTTTTACACATTGTGGCAGCCAGTCCCCCTTTTTACACATTGCGGCAGCCAGGCCCCCTTTTTACACATTGCGGCAGCCAGTCCCCCTTTTTACAGCCAGTCCCCCTTTTTACACATTGCGGCAGCCATCCCCCTTTTTACACATTGCGGCAGCCATCCCCCTTTTTACACATTGCGGCAGACGGTGACCCCCTGAGAGAGAGAGAGAGAGAGAGAGAGAGAGAGAGAGAGAGAGAAAGAGAGATATACTTACCATCTCCCTGCTGGCAGTCAGGCTCCTCGTGCAGCTCCCTCGGTGCAGGCAGTGAGGTGAGAAGGAGGAGGAGGGAGGGGGAGCAGGGAGCCGCAGCAGCGATATGTCATTGGTAGTAAGCGCCGCTGCAGCATCCCCCTCTCCTTCCGTATTGGCTGCCCGGCGCTGCTGTGGATGCTTGGATGGAGGAACCGCATCCCAGCATCCACAGCAGTGCCGGGCAGCCAATACGGAAGGAGAGGGGGATGCTGCAGCGGCGCTTACTACCAATGACATAGCGCTGCTGCGGCTCCCTGCTCCCCCTCCCTCCTCCTCCTTCTCCGCTGCCCGGCGCTGGTCTCTTCTCCCTCCAGCGCGGCGCACGGCGCACACAGCAGAGGCGGCATGTAATGAGTCAATTTGACTCATTACATGCCGCTGGCCGTGCGCCCTCAGGGCAACTGCGCTGTGTGCCAAGCCCACTTGGCACACACGTAGTTACGGCCCTGCCCTGTGCGATGGATCCAGCGATGCTGGGCCTGGCTTTGACGTCACTCCTCCGCCCTCTGTTCTCCTGGGCACGCCTGCATTTTACTCACCACTCTCCAAAAACGGCTCCAAACGGTCCGGATCCGCCCTGCACCACCCTCTTCCTGTCAATTTTCTTTGCGGTCCATCCTGCGTCCGCTTTCTTCTTAAGCCGCAATGTAACCCGGTGACCCCTGACGCCGGGCAATGTCGCGCACGTGCACTGCGGCCGTCGCGCATGTGCATTCCGCACCCATTCGCACCGCAGCGATTAACCGCTGTGTGCGAATGGGTCTGAATGACCCCCATAGTCCATATGGGTAGTTAAATCACACCATGTGTATGCCCCATTACACTACAATGTAGATTTGAGTTTGGACACGCCTCTCTCAAGCATAAATCATTTTACATCTGCCCTCCTGCAGTGCAACATGGTTTTATCATGGTACAAAGTTACTTTTTCTCTTTTGCTGTACTCCCAACTGACAATCAGCCCCTGCCAGTAAGTCAGTTTTTTATATATAATATTAACATAACCAATCCTTTCAATTAACAACTTAAAAAAACACACCACTCAAGAATAGCACTGAGTTCTGCCTCAACAGAACTTATATATAAGTAAGTTAAACAGTATTATTAATAAACCATATTGTTATAATAAATTCAAGAGATAAGATATGATATTATAATTTTACAATGAACTTAAAGTTGTAAGCAATAACTTTTTTTATTAAAAACATACATAATTAAAAATAAAATTTAAAACTGATATGATTTTTATTTTATTTTATATCAACTCATTTTATAATCTTTATATATGGGTATAAAAATTGTGAATTTAAAACCATAAAAGTAAAGACTTTATAAATAAATATAAGAAGAAGGCAGATATATTAAACTTGTGCTTAAATAAATGTCAATATTTCAATGGTAGGTAAATCCACAGCTATATAATTAGAACTCTTGGATCTGAAGCTTCACAGTATTACTATGGCTTACAACACATCATTCTGTACCTAGAAATAGAAGAGGTAATGTGACTATGGAAGCTGTCTCCAGGAAGGTATTCTTTAGTGTCATTATCAAAAAATGTAATTGTCACATAGTGGCCACGATTCAAACAGCAATTTCAAGGCTTCAATCCATTGTATTGAATTTCAAAGCTAAGGCTGGGCACATACTTGAACAATATAATTAGTTTGTTTGAGCGACGAACAACATATTGGTAGTTCATCGGCAGGTGTGTATGGGTCGGCCCTGCAGGACAAAGATACCAAAATATTTTGCAGATATATTGGCATGTCTGGCTATGAGTATGGCAAACCCGTCGATCCTCCCATATGCTAGCCGGAGGAACTGTGGATCGGTTGGCATAGTGTGTACCCAGCCTCAGTACTTAAAGCTGTTTTTTTCTCCAGTCTGCCTTAAAGATTCTCACTTTGTATTACTTGTAGTTTACATGTAAATGCATTGCTTCTAATGAAAATGTAGGTAATGCACCAGGATTTGTGTACTGTTTTTGCTTCCTTCTTTTGACAAAACTTGTTTTAAAGATTCCAAGAATATGCATGAAAAAGATCTAAAGAACATTTGAAGATTTGATATACAAGTGGAATAAATTAAATTCTTTCATACTGCATACCAAAAATGTGTACCAATCTGTCCATATGTAGTTGGAATATATTTGTTCTGCATCTTCTCGTGCACTTAGAGGTGGAATGGAGAACAGTACTTGCAATCAACATATGCAACACAAATAGAGATGGGCACATCTCTTGTGGGTCTGTGTCCTCAGGAGCATGGAGCTGTGCTGATACACATCTCCAGGGTATTGGGTAGTGAGGTAATCATTGTTTCAAGCATTTTAATGTGTGATATACTGTAACTGGCACAGGAAGTTGAGGCTGTTGCTTGTGAAACTACAAGATATACAATGGGTGAATTCAATTGTTATCGCTTCCCAATCTCCCGTCTAAAGTTACGGGAGATCATAGGGGCGATATTCAATTAATGCCCGTTATCATGCCTATTGCGCCTATTAGTGTTGGGTTTAGCCGCCGTAAAGCAGTCTGTAAAACCAGTGTAGCTCAGTAATTCAAGGGTTAATATACTATAGACATTCAAAAAGGCAAGTAACAGATGTGTGACACAGCATTAAAATAAACATAATGTCTTTCAATCTCCACAACATTATATGAATATTGGCATAAATGTTCACTTATTAGCAGTGAGGCTCCCAGTACACACTAACTCAGGACAGTCTTTAGGTAATGCTAAAGTCCAATTTACAACAGCAGTAAACCAGTTCCTTGCAAGGTAGCAGGGTGATAGCTTAGTTCTTTATAAACAGAGGTTGCGGCCGCTCGGTGCACGGTGAGGCTTCTGTACGTTGGCTAACATAGACATACATTTCTCCTCCATTACAGAAGGGTTTCTGTCAGTAGATCCTTTTTGCCTAAGATATTCAAGTCTCATTAGTCAGTCACAGCAATACAATTTACTGCAAGCCAGGCAGAATATCTTTCAGGAATATATCAATTTGGGGCTCATTTATCAATGAGTGATAAAGCTCATGGTGAATGATAAAACTCATTGCGTATGATAAATAGTGCTCCTAACAGTCATGTTTGAAAAATTACAGTTGGTAGCTGATTGGCTGGAGCACCATTAATTATATGCAACAAGTTTTATCATGCACACTGAGTTTTATGATAAATGGGCTCCTTTGTGTGTAATTCGCAGACATCTAACAGCTGATACATTGTCACCCAAATGATGTCTGTTCCTCAGTGTCAGACTCTTCCTCCAAAGGTAGGCACAGCAATGATGATGGGTGAAAGTCTTGATCTCTGATCCTTGTACTATTCTCTCATCTCTGTTTCTCACTGTTACGCAAATAACTTTGCTGAAAGTCTCTGTCACTCTGTAAAGGTTTGTGGCACAGACTCCTACACAGACTGACTTCTCTCAGCCCTGATGTCTCCACCTCAAAAGATGGCCGCCACAGCTGTTCTTCTCCTCACACTTTCCTCAGACTAACTGCCACTTACCAACTGCCACTCACCAACTGTCACTCACCATCTGCCACTCACCATCTGCCACTCACCATCTGCCACTCACCAACTGTCACTCACCAACTGTCACTCAACAAATGCCGCTTCTCTTCTACCAGCCTTCCAACTAACCTATCACAGGGCCCCTCTCTGCGCAGATAAGCACAATTCTGTGTGGAAGATCTAATACCTTAATTATTAGTATTACAAATCTGTAATGGTTGTAGATTGTGCAGTGCACAGTGGCCCCTCAGTCAAGGGAAGCCCAGATCCAATTGGGATGCACATTTTCTTTAAAAAAATATGGAACAGGTGCCATATTTTTGAAGAAATTGCTGGAAATATGGCACACGTGCTGAAGATAGCAAAAACACTGCCTGGCACAGTGCCAGATTCTTTGCCACCTTCTACGTATGTGTGTCACCATTTTTACAGCTAAGAAGGCCATATAACAAAAATGCACACAGGCCCACACACTCGGCAAAGGGAGAAAATGTATTTATGTGTTTGACCCAGACGATCATATCTAGAACCTGACATTGTATAACATCATTCAGGGAGTGCTGACAAATTTTAAACATTAATTATTTCAAATACAGTATGTCTGTTTCCTCACGCCAGAGTAGTTACAGTGAACACTGCTCAATTGCTAAGATTGTATAAGAAGTATTTACTGTGTACCAAAGGAAAAATGTAATTTCTATTCCTGCCTTTTAGCCATCATATCATATTACATGTAACCTGGCAATACCATTCATACAAGCCATCCTTTGTCCTAGCTAATCTGTAATGAAATGGTCATGTACTACCAGAAGACAATGCTGAGGACTTCAGCAGAATACAATAGCAACCTTCAAGACTCAGGGACAAAAGGGTACAAAGCCCTACATCCAGGGCCGGTGCAAGGTTTCTCAGCACCCTAGGCTAATCGACAGCACAACCCCCCCCCCTCCCCCACCAAAATACTAAGCCCCTCAGCTGAAAATGTTTATCACATATATAAAATTTGGACCCATCCTACACGCCACATTATTGGTTCCCCAAATGACATAGAGAGCAGTCAGGTGTGTTTCAGGGACATAGGGAGTAGTCAGAGGCATAGGGAGTAGTCAGGGGTGTATCAGGGACATAGGAGCAGTCAGGGGCATAGGGAGCAGTCAGGGGTGTATCAGGGACATAGGGAACAGTCAGGGGCATAGGGAGTAGTCAGGGGTGTATCAGGGACATAGGGAGCAGTCAGGGGCATAGGGAGTAGTCAGGTGTGTTTCAGGGACATAGGGAGCAGTCAGGGGCATAGGGAGTAGTCAGGGGTGTATCAGGGACATAGGAGCAGTCAGGGACATAGAGAGCAGTCAGGGGTGTATCAGGGACATAGGAGCAGTCAGGGGCATAGGGAGTAGTCAGGGGTGTATCAGGGACATAGGAGCAGTCAGGGACATAGAGAGCAGTCAGGTGTGTTTCAGGGACATAGGGAGCAGTCAGGGGCATAGGGAGTAGTCAGGGGTGTATCAGGGACATAGGAGCAGTCATGGACATAGAGAGCAGTCAGGTGTGTTTCAGGGACATAGGAGCAGTCAGGGACATAGAGAGCAGTCAGGTGTGTTTCAGGGACATAGGGAGCAGTCAGGGGCATAGGGAGTAGTCAGGGGTGTATCAGTGACATAGGAGCAGTCAGGGGCATAGGGAGCAGTCAGGGGTGTATCAGGGACATAGGGAGCAGTCAGGGGCATAGGGAGTACTCAGGGGTGTATCAGGGACATAGGGAGCAGTCAGGGACATAGGGAGCAGTCAGGGGCATAGGGAGTAGTCAGGGGTGTATCAGGGACATAGGGAACAGTCAGCGGTGTAACAGGGACATAGGGAGCAGTCAGCGATGTATCAGGGACATAGGGAGCAGTCAGCGTTCTATCAGGGACATAGGGAGCAGTCAGCGGTCTATCAGGGACATAGGGAGCAGTCAGCGGTCTATCAGGGACATAGGGAGCAGTCAGCGGTGTATCAGGGGCATCGGGAGCAGTCAGGGGCATAGGGAGTAGTCAGCGGTGTATCAAGGACATAGGGTGCAGTAAGGGGCATAGAGAGCAGTCGGCAGTGTATCAGGGACATAGGGAGCAGTCGGCGGTGTATCCGGGACATAGGGAACACTCAGGGGCATAGGGACCAGTCAAGGGCGTATCCGGGGCATAGGGAACACTCAGGGACATAGGCAGCAGTCAGGGGTGTATCAGGTGCATAGGGAGCAGTAAGGGGCATAGGGAGCAGTCAGGGGTGTATCAGGTGCATAGGGAGCAGTAAGGGGCATAGGGAGCAATCAGGGGTGTATCAGGTGCATAGGGAGCAGTAAGGGGCATAGGGAGCAGTCAGGGGTGCAGAATGCTGTAGGACATGGGGCTGTACTAGTGAACTGCTGCGAGTGTACATCAGGCAAGCAGAGTCAGTGACAGTCACTGACTGACCTGAAGTAGCAGCTCCAGTCCCGGTGTCCTGGCCTCCTGTGTCCAATGCTGAGGCTCCTGTAATGTCCACTCCCTGTGGATGGTCCTGACTTCCGCACCAACCTCGGATGATCAGGGTCAGAGGAGCTTTATCATAGAGGCGGCCACTGGTTCCTGGGGAGGGGTCAGCCAGCGACCCGGATGTGCATTGTAAGCTTAGCCGGCCCCAGCGATGTGCACTCACTGGAGCTGGCTTAGAGTCAGGAGCACCCTGCCTGCGCATCAGCCTCTAAGAAAAGTTCCGTCTCTGGATGCTGGGGGCTCCTACAGGCGGGTGCTGGGCGGCAAATAAATACGTTTCTATACACCACTGGCACCCGGCTTCCAGCAGCGCTGTGGCCGGATTGTGGTTCCACCGGAGGGAGAAAATCTAAAAATCTACATTGTCGTCGGGTGGGGGAGGGAGAGTGGGGGGAGTGAGCGAGCAACGACGGAGGGGCAAGTGGCTCTAACCCAGCTAATCTGACACCGGGTTAGCAGGGAACGGGTCCCCCTCACATCCCTCATGTCGAGCAGAGTCACTTACTTAATTTTTTTTTTTTGCATCAGCGCCGCCCTTCAAGTGCCGGCGCCCATAGGCAGCTGCCTAAAGCTGCCTAATGGTAGCGCCGGCTCTGCCTACATCTGCTGAAAGGTTGGAGAATAAAAGAGGAGGGGTACCAACTAAAGTTCATGTATAGTAAAGATTTATGTAAAATGTATATAAAATAAATGACTGTACTGAAACATTTCATAATTCATCTAAGAAAGGAGAGAATTCATGATATCATGTTCCCAAAATATAGATAATTAGATAACAAAGGGTTTTCAAACTGGCACTTCTGCCTTGGGGCCTAATTCAGACCTGATCGTAGATGTGCTAAATGTAGCGCATCTACGATCAGTCTTCAGACATGTGGGGGGATGCCCAGCACAGGACTAGTCCGCCCCGCATGTCAGGCCCGACCCCCCCCCCCCTTCCCCCTCCCCTGCACAAGTACAAAAGCATCGCACAACGGCGATGCTTTTGTACTGGAAGAGTAGCTCCAAGCCAGCGCAGCTCATACGCGCTGGCAGGGAGCTACTCGTCACTGCCCGGGTCGCAGCGGCTGCGTGTGATGTTGCGCAGCCACCGCGGCCCCACCCCCCCAAATGGTCAGGCAGAGACGATCGCAGGGCTAAGACAGCCATCGGTAGAGTTACAGGACGTTCATTAATTCTTGATTTTATTATATACACCTATAACAATAGTAGAAGAAACATGGCTATGGAGACACATGAAAGTTGGAGGAAGTTTGAGTTTTAATTATGAGAACACGGGGGATCAATACCTATATTACATAGGACTTTTGCAATCTAATATTTGATCATACTGATAATTGTAATTTGACTATCCGACCTGCTTATTCTCTCATAAGAGTTATGGGCCCTACACACTGTGAGATATTACTAGTGAAAGATCTGAACGATCTCGTTCATTAATGAAGGAGATACCGTTCATATCTTTCAGTGTGGAGGCACCAGCGATGAACGATGTGCGGCCCCACGCTCGTTCATCGCTGGTGCCCCGTCGCCTGTGCATGCAGGCCAATATGGGCGATCTCGTCCATATTTGTCTGCACTGCTATGGAGCCGGGTGATGGGGGGAGTGAAGAAACTTCACTCCCCCGTCACTGCCCCCCCACCGCCGGGTCGCCCGTCGGCCGTATCTGCCGTCGGGCAGCTCGGTGGCAGATCGGTATGTGTGTAGGGCCCATTACTTTGATTACCAACAGTTACCACCACAAGGCAAATTTGAAGTCGTTATTTATGAATATATGTTTTACATACAAGGAAAGAGATAAATTTGACTTTTTTTATTTTATTTGTTACATTGAAAATTCACTATATTTAACTGAATTTAGTTATCATGGCACTATAAAAAAGAGTGCTGCACAAAGGAGTCACCTTCTGTGATTGACCTTTCAATACACATTTTTTTTACATGACTTGCCCTCCCTGACCCCGTCTCACATGCATCCCTTGCCCTCCCTGACCCCCTCTCACATGCATCCCTTGCCCTCCCTGACCCCCTCTCACATGCCTCCCTTGCCCTCCCTGACCCCCTCTCACATGCAGTGTCAGCTTGTGGATGTCAGTGTGTACGTCAGTGTACGTATAGGTGTCAGTGTGCGTACGTAGGTGTACATATAGGTGTCAGTGTACGTATAGGTGTCAGTGTGCGTACGTAGGTGTACATATAGGTGTCAGTGTACGTATAGGTGTCAGCATGTTTATGTCAGTGTACATATAGGTGTCAACTTATGTCAGTGTATGTATAGGTGTCAGCATGTGAATGTCACTGTGTATGTCGGTGTACATATAGGTGTCAGTGTGTGTATGTCAGTGGAAAAATATGGGAGAGCCACATTCCAGAAGGGGCATGGCCGCTGAAAAAGGGGAGTGTCAACATGACATGATACCCATTTCTTGTAACTCTGAGAACATTCCATGTGCACCTTACCTATATGATGGTTTCTCACAAGGGGGAACCCCTGAAGAAATGTCTACAGTTGGTATTCACTATTCATGTAGTCACATCGTCCAGAAGATGCCTGTTTGTGTAGGAATATTCATCATCATACGACGTCATCATACGACAGCATCATACAACAGCAGTTCAACCAGATACATACCCCCTGCATCTCTCAGCCACACCATCTCCCCCTTGCATCTCTCAGCTACACCATCATCTCCCCCCTGTGTTGTCTCCATCTCCAGTGAGGCTATGCCCCCAATTGTAATATGCAAAATGTTGGGAAGAAACATAGAATTTGACGGCAGATTAGGAAACAATTAGCCCATCTAGTCTGCCTATGTATACGCACACACTTACACACTAGGGTTCATTTTTGTAGGGAGCCAATTAACCTACAGTATCAGTATATTTTTGTAGTGTGGGAGGAAATCCATGCAAGTACATAAAGAATATACAAACGCCACACAATTAGAACCACGGTGAGAATCAAACCCAGGACCTCAGTACTGCGAGGCAGTAATGCTAACCATAACACCATCCACACTGCTATGTCAATGTATGTATAGGTGTCAGTGTATGTAAAGATGTAGATGGGTGTATGTCAGTATACATACAGGTGTCAGCGTGTGTATGCTAGTGATGAGCGGGTTCGGTTTCTCGGAAACTGAACCCCCCCGAACTTCACCCATTTTACACGGGTCCGAGGCATACTCGGATTCTCCCGTATAGCTCGGTTAACCCGAGCGCGCCCGAACGTCATCATCCCGCTGTCGGATTCTCGCGAGATTCGGATTCTATATAAGCAGCCCCGCGTCGCCGCAATTTTCACTCGTGCATTGGAAATGTTAGGGAGAGGATGTGGCTGGCGTCCTCTCCGTTTATTCATTGTTGAGTTGATGCAAATATTTGTGCTTGCTTATCTCATTGTGGGGACTGGGGAGCAGCTTTATATTAATATAGGAGGAGTA
Organism: Pseudophryne corroboree; assembly: GCF_028390025.1. Classification (NCBI taxonomy): domain Eukaryota; kingdom Metazoa; phylum Chordata; class Amphibia; order Anura; family Myobatrachidae; genus Pseudophryne; species Pseudophryne corroboree. The sequence goes on from NC_086449.1 coordinate 258,864,871, forward strand.
CAGTGCAGAGTTTTGCTGATCAGTGATCACCAGTTTTATCCGTTCTCTGCCTGAAAAAAATGCTCCTTATCTGTGCTCAGTGTGCTGCATATATCTGTGCTCACACTGCTTAATTGTGGGGACTGGGGAGCAGCTGTATTATATAGCAGGAGTACAGTGCAGAGTTTTGCTGACAGTGACCACCAGTATACGTTGTCTGCCTGAAAAACACTCCATATCTGTGCTCAGTGTACTGCTTTATTGTGGGGACTGGGGACCACCAGTATAATATTATATAGGAGAAGTACAGTGCAGAGTTTTGCTGACCAGTGACCACCAGTATATAATATATAGCATTACGGTACAGTAGGCCACTGCTGTACCTACCTCTGTGTCGTCAAGTATACTATCCATCTAGATTCTATACCTGTGGTGCATTTTAGTTTTGCAGTTTGCTGACACAGTGACCACCAGTATATATAGCAGTACGGTACGGAAGGCCACTGCTGTACCTACCTCTGTGTCGTCAAGTATACTATCCATCTACATTCTATACCTGTGGTGCATTTTAGTTTTGCAGTTTGCTGACACAGTGACCACCAGTATATATAGCAGTATGGTACGGAAGGCCACTGCTGTACCTACCTCTGTGTCGTCAAGTATACTATCCATCTACATTCTATACCTGTGGTGCATTTTAGTTTTGCAGTTTGCTGACACAGTGACCACCAGTATATATAGCAATACGGTACGGAAGGCCACTGCTGTACCTACCTCTGTGTCGTCAAGTATACTATCCATCTACATTCTATACCTGTGGTGCATTTTAGTTTTGCAGTTTGCTGACACAGTGACCACCAGTATATATAGCAGTATGGTACGGAAGGCCACTGCAGTACCTACCTCTGTGTCGTCAAGTATACTATCCATCTACATTCTATACCTATTCATTTTTCTTTGCATCATATGCTGTTTGGGGACTATTTTTTTGAAGTGCCATTCTGTCTGACACTGCAATGCCACTCCTAGATGGGCCAGGTGTTTGTGTCGGCCACTTGGGTCACTTAGCTTAGTCACACAGCTACCTCATTGCGCCCCTTTTTTTCTTTGCATCATGTGCTGTTTGGGGACAATTTTTTTAATCTGCCATCATGTCTGACACTGCAGTGCCACTCCTAGATGGGCCAGGTGTTTGTGTCGGCCACTTGGGTCGCTTAGCTTAGTCACACAGCTACCTCATTGCGCCTCTTTTTTTCTTTGCATCATGTGCTGTTTGGGGACAATTTTTTTGAAGTGCCATCCTGTCTGACACTGCAATGCCACTCCTAGATGGGCCAGGTGTTTGTGTCGGCCACTTGGGTCGCTTAGCTTAGTCACACAGCTACCTCATTGCGCCTCTTTTTTTCTTTGCATCATGTGCTGTTTGGGGACAATTTTTTTAATCTGCCATCATGTCTGACACTGCAGTGCCACTCCTAGATGGGCCAGGTGTTTGTGTCGGCCACTTGGGTCGCTTAGCTTAGTCACACAGCTACCTCATTGCGCCTCTTTTTTTCTTTGCATCATGTGCTGTTTGGGGACTATTTTTTTGAAGTGCCATCCTGTCTGACACTGCAGTGCCACTCCTAGATGGGCCAGGTATTTGTGTCGGCCACTTGTGTCGCTTAGCTTAGCCATCCAGCGACCTTGGTGCAAATTTTAGGACTAAAAATAATATTGTGAGGTGTGAGGTGTTCAGAATAGACTGAAAATGAGTGTAAATTATGGTTATTGAGGTTAATAATACTATGGGATCAAAATTACCCCCAAATTCTATGATTTAAGCTGTTTTTGAGGGTTTTTTGTAAAAAAAAAACGAATCCAAAACACATCCGAATCCGACAAAAAAATTTCAGGGAGGTTTTGCCAAAACGCGTCCGAATATAATACACGGCCGCGGAACCGAATCCAAAACCAAAACACAAAACCCGAAAAATGTCCGGTGCACATCACTAGTGTATGCATAGATGTACAGATATAGGTGTGTGTATGTCGGTGTACATACAGGTGTCAGCATGTGTATGCATAGATGTACAGATGTAGGTGTGTGTATGTCGGTGTACGTACAGATGTAGGTGTATATATGTCAGTGTACATACAGCTGTCAATGTGTGTATGTCAGTATATGTACATTATAGGTGTCAGTATATATGTATATATGTCAGCGTGCAAATGTTGGTGTATGTATAAGTGTAGATGTGTGTATGTTAGTGTATGAATAGGTGACCGCACGTATATGTCAGTGTATGTATAGGTGTCAGCGTGTGGATGTCAGTGTGTACTTCTAGGTGTCAGCATGTGGATGTCAGTGTGTACGTATAGGTGTCAGCTGGTGTACGTCGGTGTAGGTATAGATGTCAGCTGGTGTATGTATAGGTGTCAGTGTGTGTATGTATAGGTGTCAGCGGGTGTACGTCTGTGTACGTATAGGTGTCAACTTATGTCAGTGTATGTTTAGGTGTTAGTGTGTGTAAGTATAGTTGTCAGCTTGTGGATGTCAGTGTGTACGTATAGGTGTCAGCTGGTGTATGTCGGTGCACATATAGGTGTCAGTTAATGTATGTCAGTGTATGTATAGGTGTCAGTGTGTGTATGTATAGCTGTCAGCGGGCATACATCGGTGTACGTATAGGTGTCAACTTATGTCAGTGTATGTATAGGTGTTAGCATGTGTAAGTATAAGTGTCAGTGTGTGGAGGTCAGTGTGTAAGTATAGGTGTCAGCGTGTGGAGGTCAGAGTGTATGTGTCAGCTGGTGTACAGTGGCATATGTGTAGGTATCAGCATGTGTATGTATAGGTGTCAGTATGTGTATGTATAGGTGTGTATGTATAGGTGTCAGCATGTGTATGTATAGGTGTCAGCATGTGTACGTCGGTGTATGTATAGGTGTCAGTGTGTGCACATATAGGTGTCAGCGTGTGCACATATAGGTGTCAGCGGGTGTAGGTATGTGTATGTATAGGTGTCAGCGTGTGTACATCGGTGTGTGGATGTCAGTGTGTACATATAGGTGTCTGTGTGTGTACGTATAGGTGTCCGCGTGTGTACATCAGTGTGTATGTATAGGTGTCAGCGGGTATGTATTAGTGATGAGCGGGTTCGGTTTCTCGGAAACCGAACCCCCCCGAACTTCACCCTTTTTACACGGGTCCGAGGCAGGTTCGAACCTTCCCACCTTGCTCGGCTAACCCGAGCGCGCCCGAACGTCATCATCCCGCTGTCGGATTCTCGCGAGATTCGGATTCTATATAAGCAGCCGCGCGTCGCCGCCATTTTCACTCGTGCATTGGAGATGATAGGAGAGGCCGTGGCTGGCGTCCTCTCCGTTTATTGTTGAAGTTGATTGCTTTATTGCTTAATTGTGGGGAGGACTGGGGAGCAGCTGTTAGGAGGAGCACAGTGCAGAGTTTTGCTGATAAGTGACCACCAGTTTTTATCCGTTCTCTGCCTGAAAAAACGCTCCATACCATATCTGTGCTCAGTGTGCTGCATAATATATCTGTGCTCACACTGCTTAATTGTGGGGACTGGGGAGCAGCTGTATTATATAGCAGGAGTACAGTGCAGAGTTTTGCTGACAGTGACCACCAGTATACGTTGTCTGCCTGAAAAAACACTCCATATCTGCAGTGGCGTAAGTTCGTCCTAGACGCCCGGAGGCAATATAAATACAGGTGCCCCCCTATATAGAGGCAAAAAAATAAAATTATATATATATATATATATACACATACACACACACCACACCACACCAATATTGATCCTGCAGGCTATATATATATAGGCAGAATGAGGGGTCATTGTATATATGAGGCGGGATGAGGCAGAATGGGGGTCATTGTATATATGACAAAAATGCAGATTCATTAAACGGGCATTGAAACGTTGCACTACTTCAATTGGTGTCAGTGTGCAAATCATTGGAGTGCCGCACCACCTCTATTTTGCTAAACTACTTTGCTGTGAGGGCACCCAATGTATTAGTCTATTATGTGGCTGTGCCAGACCCCTACCTCTATCTATATATACACAAACATACATACAGTATACTGGCAGTGCACTTATACAGGGAGAAAGGGAGCATAGATGGATACCTTGTGTAGTGAAAGAAGGCTCTACTCTCCTCCCCAATTACCGGAGGCAGAGCGCAATTAGGAAGTGGAATACAAGGCAAGCGTGGTACCAGCTCTTAAACTCCGCCTCGCACGTGTGTCCATCCATCCCGTCCCCCCCTTCCCCACAGCAGCGGGGAAACGGTAGCAGCAGCTCCTCTCCTACCTCCCACAGCAGGCGCTCACCAGCGTACTCTCCTGGGGTTTGCGCTGTGGTGGCGGCTTACAGGAATGAGTCAGTTCAGTGACGTAACTAGAAATTTTTCTCCCCCAAGCCAAAAAATTATTTGCCCCCCCCCTCCATAATTGGCAGTATAGAGTGTGTGGCTTCGTTGGGATGGCTTACCATAAAGGGGCGTGACATTGCAGGAAAAGACTGCGTTATACCCCAGTTTTCCAACCTGCACGCCCAGACGGGAAAGAAAAATAATCCTGATTCATGCCCCTTACATTATTTGTAATTTTTCCTCCTTATAGTAATGCCCAGTATACATTATGCCACATACTGCAGTGGCCCTTAGACATTATGCCACACACAATAATGCACATGACATAATATGCACACACCGTAATGCCCACGACACATTATGCCACACACCGTAATGCCCCCGACACATTATGACAGGAATCGCAATGCCCGTTATACATTATGCTACACACTGCAATGCCCCTGATACATTATACCACACACCGTAATGCCTGTGACACATTATGACAGGAATCACAATGCCCATTATACATTATGCTACACACTGCAATGCCCTTGATACATTATAGCACATACAATGTCTTTGACACAGTATAACACACACCACAATGAGCCTGAGACATTATACCACATATCACAATGCCCGCGATATAGTATACCATACACCGTAATGCCCGACACATTATGACACACACCGCAATGTCCGTGATACATTATGCCACACACCGTAATGCCCATTACACATTAAGTTCTACAGTAAGGCTTCTAATTACTTTTAAATTACCTGCTCGTTGCCAGGGGTTTCATGCTCTTGGTTCCATGCACGGTGCCAGGGGTTTTCATGCTCAGGGTGTCATGCTCGTTGCCAGGGGTTTCATGCACTGGGTGTCATGCTCGTTGCCAGCGGTTCCATGCACGGTGCCAGGGGATTTCATGCTCAGGGTGTCATGCTCGTTGCCAGGGGGTTCATGCACTGGGTGTCATGCTCGTTGCTAGGGGGTAGTGCTTGTTGCTAGGGCCGTGCTCCCAGTGCCACATATGCCCCCAGTGCCAGATATTCCCCCACAGTGTCAGGTATATGCCTCCAGTGCCAGGTACATGCCCCCAGTGCCAAATATACCCCCCCCCAGTGCCACATATGCCCCCTCAGTGCCTGCTCCCCCCAGTGCCAAATATTCCACCACAGTGCCACATATGCCCCCTCAGTGCCTACTCCCCCACAGTGCCAGCTATATGCCCCCAGTGCCTGATATTCCTCCACAGTGCCAGGCATATGCCCCCAGTGCCAGATATTCCCCCCACAGGGCCAGGTATATGCCCCCAGTGCCAGATCTTCCCCCACAGTGCCAGGTGTATGCCCCCAGTGCCAGATATTCCCCCACAGGGCCAGGTATATGCCCCCAGTGCCAGATCTTCCCCCCACAGTGCCAGGTATATGCCCCCAGTGCCAGATATTCCCCCACAGGGCCAGGTATATGCACCCAGTGCCAGGTATATGCCCCCAGTGCCAGATATTCCCCCACAGGGCCAGGTATATGCCCCCAGTGCCAGATCTTCCCCCACAGTGCCAGGTATATGCCCCCAGTGCCAAATATATCCCTCTCCCCAGTGCCACATATGCCCCCCGCCCCAGTGCCAGGTATATGCCCCCCAGTGCCAGGTATATGCCCCCCAGTGCCAGGTCTTCCCCCACAGTGCCAGGTATATGCCCCCCAGTGCCAGGTGTATGCCCCCCAGTGCCAGGTCTTCACCCCCAGTGCCAGGTATATGCCCCCCAGTGCCAGGTCTTCCCCCACAGTGCCATGTATATGCCCCCCAGTGCCAGGTATATGCCCCCCAGTGCCAGGTCTTTCCCCCCAGTGCCAGGTATATGCCCCCCAGTGCCAGGTGTATGCCCCCCAGTGCCAGGTCTTCACCCCCAGTGCCAGGTATATGCCCCCCCAGTGCCAGGTCTTCCCCCACAGTGCCATGTATATGCCCCCCAGTGCCAGGTATATGCCCCCCAGTGCCAGGTATATGCCCCCCAGTGCCAGGTATATGCCCCCCAGTGCCAGGTCTCCCCCCCCCCCCTCGTGCCAGGTATATGCCCCCAGTGCCTGCCCCCCCCCCCCCCCTTGTGTTGGAGGGACACGGAGCGCATAGAGCGTCTCTCCTGTGTCCCTCCCTGGCTCTCTCCCCCGGCTGGTCTAATACAGGAAGTGCCGGTTCGTGAGCCAATCAGAGCTCACGAACGGCACTTCCTGTATTAGACCGCCGGGGGAGAGAGCCAGGGAGGGACACAGGAGAGACGCTCTATGCGCTCCGTGTCCCTCCAACACAGCAGGGAGGGAGACCGCAGATTGACATGCGGACGCTCGTCCGCATGTCAATCTGTGTAAAGTCAGTGGGCGCTGCGAGGCGCCCTCTTCAGGTTAGGAGCCCGGCGGCAGCCGACTCCGCTGCCTCCGGGACTTCCGCCCCTGCATATCTGTGCTCAGTGTGCTGCTTTATTGTGGGGACTGGGGACCACCAGTATAATTAATATTATATAGGAGGAGTACAGTGCAGAGTTTTGCTGACACAGTGACCACCAGTATACTATATATAGCAGTACGGTAGGCCACTGCTGTACCTACCTCTGTGTTGTCATCCATTAAGTATACTATCCATCTACATTCTATACCTGTGGTGCATTTTAGTTTTGCAGTTTGCTGACACAGTGACCACCAGTATACTATATATAGCAGTACGGTAGGCCACTGCTGTACCTACCTCTGTGTCGTCATCCATTAAGTATACTATCCATCTACATTCTATACCTGTGGTGCATTTTAGTTTTGCAGTTTGCTGACACAGTGACCACCAGTATACTATATATAGCAGTACGGTAGGCCACTGCTGTACCTACCTCTGTGTCGTCATCCATTAAGTATACTATCCATTTACATTCTATACCTGTGGTGCATTTTAGTTTTGCAGTTTGCTGACACAGTGACCACCAGTATACTATATATAGCAGTACGGTAGGCCACTGCTGTACCTACCTCTGTGTCGTCATCCATTAAGTATACTATCCATCTACATTCTATACCTGTGGTGCATTTTAGTTTTGCAGTTTGCTGACACAGTGACCACCAGTATACTATATATAGCAGTACGGTAGGCCACTGCTGTACCTACCTCTGTGTCGTCAACACTGGCGTGCGCAGCACATTTTATTAGGGGGTGCACCGTCGGAGGGGTGTGTCTAGCACTGCCTTTTGGGCGTGTCTAGCACCATCGATTGATGGTCAACGCATATAAAATTTCCACCTCTGTACCAATCCTAATAAAGCAGATACATTGTCAGATGTTGTGGTGTGCACCAAACAAACACCCCTGATGGCACTCATTGCAATTACAGTGCTCCTCCTCAGCCTGGTCTGGCTCCCCCTCTCTTTCCCCTGCAAGCTGCAGCAGCTTACTTACAAGTCAGTCACTCACTGATAGTCGCAGACTAGTACTGCTGCTGCTGAAAAAACGAGTGATCTGTCAATGCTGCTGCCGGCCGCCTGCCAGTATTGAATTTGTCTTCCTAAGAGGAACGCTGGCTGCATGCTGCTCCTCATCAGTGGCTGGCGTTGGCATAGAATAGAAGGATTGAGGTGGGTGTGTAGCGGGTGTTATGGGTGGGCATGTGAGCAGCATGATGTAATCACGTCACATCACGCTATTTTTGTACATGGTGGTGGAGCTGGGAATTTGAAAGCCGGTGTCAGTGGCACCCTTGATTAACCCAAGTATCCGGTCTGTAATGCAGTCCTGACAGGGTGCAGCACAGACGGGACAGTAATCAGCCTGCTCGGCGATCCCTGCATCAGGCATGTGAGATCGGGGTGCCAGACATTAGGGGGTGCCTGTGCGCACAAGGCACCCCCCCTGCGCACACCTATGGTCGTCAAGTATACTATCCATCCATACCTGTGGTGCATTTCAGTTGTGCGCAGTAAATATAGTAGTAGGCCATTGCTATTGATACTGGCATATAATAATAGGGAAAGATCAAGATCCACTTCCACCTCGTGCTGAAGATGCTGCCACTAGTCATGGCCGAGACGATGAAATGCCATCAACGTCGTCTGCTAAGGCCGATGCCCAATGTCATAGTAGAGAGCATGTAAAATCGAAAAAACAAAAGTTCAGTAAAATGACCCAAAAATCAAAATTAAAATCGTCTGAGGAGAAGCGTAAACTTGCCAATACGCCATTTACGACACGGAGTGGCAAGGAACGGCTGAGGCCCTGGCCTATGTTCATGGCTAGTGGTTCAGCTTCACATGAGGATGGAAGCACTCATCCTCTCGCTAGAAAAAAGAAAAGACTTGCGGCAAAAGCACAGCAAAGAACTGTGCGTTCTTCTAAATCACAAATCCCCAAGGAGAGTCCAATTGTGTCGGTTGCGATGCCTGACCTTCCCAACACTAGACGGGAAGAGCTTGCGCCTTCCACCATTTGCACGCCCCCTGCAAGTGCTGGAAGGAGCACCCGCAGTCCAGTTCCTGATAGTCAAATTGAAGATGTCACTGTTGAAGTACACCAGGATGAGGATATGGGTGTTGCTGGCGCTGGGGAGGAAATAGACAAGGAGGATTCTGATGGTGAGGTGGTTTGTTTAAGTCAGGCACCCGGGGAGACACCTGTTGTCCGTGGGACGAATATGGCCATTGACATGCCTGGTCAAAATACAAAAAAAATCAGCTCTTCGGTGTGGAATTATTTCAACACAAATGCGGACAACAGGTGTCAAGCCGTGTGTTGCCTTTGTCAAGCTGTAATAAGTAGGGGTAAGGACGTTAACCACCTCGGAACATCCTCCCTAATACGTCACCTGCAGCGCATTCATCATAAGTCAGTGACAAGTTCAAAAACTTTGGGTGACAGCGGAAGCAGTCCACTGACCACTAAATCCCTTCCTCTTGTAACCAAGCTCCTGCAAACCACACCACCAACTCCCTTAGTGTCAATTTCCTCCTTACCCAGGAAAGCCAATAGTCCTGCAGGCCATGTCACTGTCAAGTCTGACGAGTCCTCTCCTGCCTGGGATTCCTCCGATGCATCCTTGAGTGTAACGCCTACTGCTGCTGGCGCTGCTGTTGTTGCTGCTGGGAGTCGATCGTCATCCCAGAGGGGAAGTCGGAAGACCACTTGTACTACTTCCAGTAAGCAATTGACTGTCCAACAGTCCTTTGCGAGGAAGATGAAATATCACAGTAGTCATCCTGCTGCAAAGCAGATAACTCAGGCCTTGGCAGCCTGGGCGGTGAGAAACGTGGTTCCGGTATCCATCGTTAATTCTTAGGCAACTATAGACTTGTTTGAAGTACTGTGTCCCCGGTACCAAATACCATCTAGGTTCCATTTCTCTAGGCAGGCGATACCGAAAATGTACACAGACCTCAGAAAAAGACTCACCAGTGTCCTAAAAAATGCAGTTGTACCCAATGTCCACTTAACCACGGACATGTGGACAAGTGGAGCAGGGCAGACTCAGGACTATATGACTGTGACAGCCCACTGGGTAGATGTATTGCCTCCCGCAGCAAGAACAGCAGCGGAGGCACCAGTAGCAGCATCTCGCAAACGCCAACTCGTTCCGAGGCAGGCTACGCTTTGTATCACCGCTTTCCAGAATAGGCACACAGCTGACAACCTCTTACGGCAAATGAGGAAGATCATCACAGAATGGCTTACCCCAATTGGACTATCCTGGGGATTTGTGACATCGGACAACGCCAGCAATATTGTGCGTGCATTACATCTGGGCAAATTCCAGCACGTCCCATGTTTTGCACATACATTGAATTTGGTGGTGCAGAATTATTTAAAAAACGACAGGGGCGTGCAAGAGATGCTGTCGGTGGCCCGAAGATTTGCGGGCCACTTTCGGCATTCAGGCACCGCGTACAGAAGACTGGAGCACCACCAAACATTCCTGAACCTGCCCTGCCATCATCTGAAGCAAGAGGTGGTAACGAGGTGGAATTCAACCCTCTATATGCTTCAGAGGATGGAGGAGCAGCAAAAGGCCATTCAAGCCTATACATCTGCCCACGATATAGGCAAAGGAGGGGGAATGCACCTGACTGAAGCGCAGTGGAGAATGATTTCAACGTTGTGCAAGGTTCTGCAACCCTTTGAACTTGCCACACGTGAAGTCAGTTCAGACACTGCCAGCCTGAGTCAGGTTATTCCCCTCATCAGGTTTTTGCAGAAGAAGCTGGAGACATTGAAGGAGGAGCTAAAACAGAGCGATTCCGCTAGGCATGTGGGACTTGTGGATGGAGCCCTTAATTCGCTTAACCAGGATTCACGAGTGGTCAATCTGTTGAAATCAGAGCACTACATTTTGGCCACCGTGCTCGATCCTAGATTTAAAACCTACGTTGTATCTCTCTTTCTGGCAGACACAAGTCTGCAGAGGTTCAAAGACCTGCTGGTGAGAAAATTGTCAAGTCAAGCGGAACGTGACCCGTCAACATCTCCTCCTTCACATTCTCCCGCAACTGGGGGTGCGAGGAAAAGGCTAAGAATTCCGAGCCCACCCACTGGCGGTGATGCAGGGCAGTCTGGAGCGAGTGCTGACATCTGGTCCGGACTGAAGGACCTGCCAATGATTACTGACATGTCGTCTACTGTCACTGCATATGATTCTCTCACCATGGAAAGAATGGTGGAGGATTATATGAGTGACCGCATCCAAGTAGGCACGTCAGACAGTCCGTACGTATACTGGTAGGAAAAAGAGGCAATTTGGAGGCCCTTGCACAAACTGGCTTTATTCTACCTAAGTTGCCCTCCCTCCAGTGTGTACTCCGAAAGAGTGTTTAGTGCAGCCGCTCACCTTGTCAGCAATCGGCGTACAAGGTTACTTCCAGAAAATGTGGAGAAGATGATGTTCATCAAAATGAATTATAATCAATTCCTCCGTGGAGACATTCACCAGCAGCAATTGCCTCCAGAAAGTACACGGGGACCTGAGATGGTGGATTCCAGTGGGGACGAATTAATAATCTGTGAGGAGGGGGATGTACACAGTGAAAGGGGTGAGGAATCGGAGGATGATAATGAGGTGGACATCTTGCCTCTGTAGAGCCAGTTTGTGCAAGGAGAGATTGATTGCTTCTTTTTTTGGAGGGGGCCCAAACCAACCAGTTATTTCAGTCACAGTCGTGTGGCAGACCCTGTCGCTGAAATGATGGGTTCGTTAAAGTGTGCATGTCCTGTTTATACAACATAAGGGTGGGTGGGAGGGCCCAAGGGCAATTTCATCTTGCACCTCTTTTTTCTTTCATTTTTCTTTGCATCATGTGCTGTTTGGGGACTATTTTTTTGAAGTGCCATCCTGCCTGACACTGCAGTGCCACTCCTAGATGGGCAAGGTGTTTGTGTCGGCCACTTGTGTCGCTTAGCTTAGCCATCCAGCGACCTTGGTGCTCCTCTTTTTTCTTTGCATCATGTGCTGTTTGGGGATAATTTTTTTGAAGTGCCATCCTGCCTGACACTGCAGTGCCACTCCTAGATGGGCCAGGTGTTTGTGTCGGCCACTTGTGTCGCTTAGCTTAGTCACACAGTGACCTTGGTGCACCTCTTTTTTTCTATGCATCATGTGCTGTTTGGGGACAATTTTTTGGAAGTACCATCCTGCCTGACACTGCAGTGCCACTCCTAGATGGGCCAGTTGTTTATTGGCCACTTGTGTCGCTTAGCTTAGCCATCCAGCGACCTTGGTGCAAATTGTAGGACTAAAAATAATATTGTGAGGTGTGAGGTGTTCAGAATAGACTGGAAATGAGTGGAAATTATGGTAATTGAGGTTAATAATACTATGGGATCAAAATGACCCCCAAATTCTATAATTTAAGCAGTTTTTTAGAGTTTTTTGTAAAAAAACACACGAATCCAAAACACACCCGAATCCGACAAAAAAATTTCGGTGAGGTTTTGCCAAAACGCGTCCGAATCCAAAACACGGCCGCGGAATCGAATCCAAAACCAAAACACAAAACCCGAAAAATGTCCGATGCACATCACTAGTATGTATAGGTGTCAGCATGTGGATGTCAGTGTGTATGTATAGGTGTCAGTGTGTGGATGTCGGTGTATATATAGGTATCAGCATGTATGTATAGGTGTCAGTGGGTACAGTATGTATAGATGTAAGCGTGTGTATGTCAGTGTATGTATAGGTGTCAGCATGTGTATGTCGGTGTACGTATAGGTGTCAAATTATGTCAGTGTATGTAAAGGTGTCAGCGTGTGTATGTATAGGTGACAGTGTGTGTGTGTGTGTGTGTGTGTGTGTGTATGTCAGTGTGTATGTATATGTGTCAGCGTGTGTATGTCAGTGTGTATGTATAGGTGTCAGCGTGTGGTTATCAATTTGTAAGTATAGGTTTCAGCATGTGTATGTCAATTTGTATGTATAGGTGTCAAATTATGTCAGTGTATGTAAAGGTGTCAGCGTGTGTATGTATAGGTGTCAGTGTGTGTGTATGTCAGTGTGTATGTATATGTGTCAGCGTGTGTATGTCAGTGTGTATGTATAGGTGTCAGCGTGTGGTTATCAATTTGTAAGTATAGGTTTCAGCGTGTGTATGTCAGTGTGTATGTATAGGTGTCAGCACGTGTACGCCGGTGTATGTATAGGTGTCAGCGTGTGGCTGCCAGTGTATGTATAGGTGTTAGTGTGTGGCTGTCAGTGTGTATGTATAGGTGTTAGCAGGGGTACATCGGTGTATGTATAGGTGTTAGCGTGTGTATGTCAGTATAGGTGTCAGTGTATATAAAGGTGTCAGAGTGCATGTATGTTGGTGTATGTATAGGTGTAGGTATGTCTGTGTCCATATAGGTGTCAGCGTGTTTGTCAGTGTACGTACAGGTGGTAGCGTATGAATTAATGTGCATATGTCAGTGTATGTGTAGGTGCTAGCGTGTGTATGTCGGTATATGTATAGGTGTCAGCGGGTGTATGTCAGTGTGTATGTATAGGTGTCAGCATGTGTATGTCGGTGTACATATAGGTGTCAGTGGGTGTATGTCGGTGTATGTATTAGAGATGAGCGGGTTCGGTTCCTCGGAATCCGAACCCGCCCGAACTTCATGTTTTTTTTCACGGGTCCGAGCGACTCGGATCTTCCCGCCTTGCTCGGTTAACCCGAGCGCGCCCGAACGTCATCATGACGCTGTCGGATTCTCGCGAGGCTCGGATTCTATCGCGAGACTCGGATTCTATATAAGGAGCCGCGCGTCGCCGCCATTTTCACTCGTGCATTGAGATTGATAGGGAGAGGACGTGTCTGGCGTCCTCTCCATTAGAATAGAGATAGATTAGATAGAGAGAGAGAGATTGTGCAGAGTCGCAGACAGAGTTAGTTTACCACAGTCAGTGACCAGTGCAGTTGCTAGTTAACTTTTATTTAATATAATATATCCGTTCACTTCTCTCTGCTATATCCGTTCTCTGCCTGAAAAAAAAAACGATACACAGCACAGTCAGTCACACAGTGTGACTCAGTCTGTGTGCACTCAGCTCAGCCCAGTGTGCTGCACAGTCATCAATGTATAAATTAAAAGCTTATAATTAATTGTGGGGGAGACTGGGGAGCACTGCAGGTTGTTAGCAGGAGCCAGGAGTACAATTATATTAATTAACAGTGCACACTTTTGCTGCAGGAGTGGTGACCAGTGCCTGACCACCAGTATAGTATTGTTGTATACTACTAATATCTCTTTAAATATCAACCAGTCTATATTAGCAGCAGACACAGTACAGTGCGGTAGTTCACGGCTGTGGCTACCTCTGTGTCGGCACACGGCAGGCAGTCCGTCCGACCAGAATTGTATTATTTATTATTATATACCTACCACCTAACCGTGGTTTTTTTTTCATTCTTTATACCGTCATAGTGTCATCCTAATTGTTACGAGTATACTACTATCTCTTTATCAACCAGTGTACAGTGCGGTAGTTCACGGCTGTGGCTACCTCTGTGTCGGCACACGGCAGGCAGTCCGTCCGACCAGAATTGTATTATTTATTATTATATACCTACCACCTAACCGTGGTTTTTTTTTTCATTCTTTATACCGTCATAGTGTCATCCTAATTGTTACGAGTATACTACTATCTCTTTATCAACCAGTGTACAGTGCGGTAGTTCACGGCTGTGGCTACCTCTGTGTCGGCACACGGCAGGCAGTCCGTCCGACCAGAATTGTATTATTTATTATTATATACCTACCACCTAACCGTGGTTTTTTTTTTCATTCTTTATACCGTCATAGTGTCATCCTAATTGTTACGAGTATACTACTATCTCTTTATCAACCAGTGTACAGTGCGGTAGTTCACGGCTGTGGCTACCTCTGTGTCGGCACACGGCAGGCAGTCCGTCCGACCAGAATTGTATTATTTATTATTATATACCTACCACCTAACCGTGGTTTTTTTTTCATTCTTTATACCGTCATAGTGTCATCCTAATTGTTACGAGTATACTACTATCTCTTTATCAACCAGTGTACAGTGCGGTAGTTCACGGCTGTGGCTACCTCTGTGTCGGCACACGGCAGGCAGTCCGTCCGACCAGAATTGTATTATTTATTATTATATACCTACCACCTAACCGTGGTTTTTTTTTTCATTCTTTATACCGTCATAGTGTCATCCTAATTGTTACGAGTATACTACTATCTCTTTATCAACCAGTGTACAGTGCGGTAGTTCACGGCTGTGGCTACCTCTGTGTCGGCACACGGCAGGCAGTCCGTCCGACCAGAATTGTATTATTTATTATTATATACCTACCACCTAACCGTGGTTTTTTTTTTCATTCTTTATACCGTCATAGTGTCATCCTAATTGTTACGAGTATACTACTATCTCTTTATCAACCAGTGTACAGTGCGGTAGTTCACGGCTGTGGCTACCTCTGTGTCGGCACACGGCAGGCAGTCCGTCCGACCAGAATTGTATTATTTATTATTATATACCTACCACCTAACCGTGGTTTTTTTTTTCATTCTTTATACCGTCATAGTGTCATCCTAATTGTTACGAGTATACTACTATCTCTTTATCAACCAGTGTACAGTGCGGTAGTTCACGGCTGTGGCTACCTCTGTGTCGGCACACGGCAGGCAGTCCGTCCGACCAGAATTGTATTATTTATTATTATATACCTACCACCTAACCGTGGTTTTTTTTTTCATTCTTTATACCGTCATAGTGTCATCCTAATTGTTACGAGTATACTACTATCTCTTTATCAACCAGTGTACAGTGCGGTAGTTCACGGCTGTGGCTACCTCTGTGTCGGCAGTCGGCAGGCAGTCCGTCCATCCATAATTGTATTATTATTATAATATATACCACCTAACCGTGGTTTTTTTTTCATTCTTTATACCGTCGTCATAGTGTCATACTAGTTGTTACGAGTATACTACTATCTCTTTATCAACCAGTGTACAGTGCGGTAGTTCACGGCTGTGGCTACCTCTGTGTCGGCAGTCGGCAGGCAGTCCGTCCATCCATAATTGTATTATTATTATAATATATACCACCTAACCGTGGTTTTTTTTTCATTCTTTATACCGTCGTCATAGTGTCATACTAGTTGTTACGAGTATACTACTATCTCTTTATCAACCAGTGTACAGTGCGGTAGTTCACGGCTGTGGCTACCTCTGTGTCGGCAGTCGGCAGGCAGTCCGTCCATCCATAATTGTATTATTATTATAATATATACCACCTAACCGTGGTTTTTTTTCCATTCTTTATACCGTCGTCATAGTGTCATACTAGTTGTTACGAGTATACTACTATCTCTTTATCAACCAGTGTACAGTGCGGTAGTTCACGGCTGTGGCTACCTCTGTGTCGGCAGTCGGCAGGCAGTCCGTCCATCCATAATTGTATTATTATTATAATATATACCACCTAACCGTGGTTTTTTTATACCACCTAACCGTGGCAGTCCGTCCATAATTGTATACTAGTATCCAATCCATCCATCTCCATTGTTTACCTGAGGTGCCTTTTAGTTCTGCCTATAAAATATGGAGAACAAAAAAGTTGAGGTTCCAAAATTAGGGAAAGATCAAGATCCACTTCCACCTCGTGCTGAAGCTGCTGCCACTAGTCATGGCCGAGACGATGAAATGCCAGCAACGTCGTCTGCCAAGGCCGATGCCCAATGTCATAGTACAGAGCATGTCAAATCCAAAACACCAAATATCAGAAAAAAAAGGACTCCAAAACCTAAAATAAAATTGTCGGAGGAGAAGCGTAAACTTGCCAATATGCCATTTACCACACGGAGTGGCAAGGAACGGCTGAGGCCCTGGCCTATGTTCATGGCTAGTGGTTCAGCTTCACATGAGGATGGAAGCACTCAGCCTCTCGCTAGAAAACTGAAAAGACTCAAGCTGGCAAAAGCACCGCAAAGAACTGTGCGTTCTTTGAAATCCCAAATCCACAAGGAGAGTCCAATTGTGTCGTTTGCGATGCCTGACCTTCCCAACACTGGACGTGAAGAGCATGCGCCTTCCACTATTTGCATGCCCCCTGCAAGTGCTGGAAGGAGCACCCGCAGTCCAGTTCCTGATAGTCAGATTGAAGATGTCAGTGTTGAAGTACACCAGGATGAGGAGGATATGGGTGTTGCTGGCGCTGGGGAGGAAATTGACCAGGAGGATTCTGATGGTGAGGTGGTTTGTTTAAGTCAGGCACCCGGGGAGACACCTGTTGTCCGTGGGAGGAATATGGCCGTTGACATGCCAGGTGAAAATACCAAAAAAATCAGCTCTTCGGTGTGGAGGTATTTCACCAGAAATGCGGACAACAGGTGTCAAGCCGTGTGTTCCCTTTGTCAAGCTGTAATAAGTAGGGGTAAGGACGTTAACCACCTCGGAACATCCTCCCTTATACGTCACCTGCAGCGCATTCATAATAAGTCAGTGACAAGTTCAAAAACTTTGGGTGACAGCGGAAGCAGTCCACTGACCAGTAAATCCCTTCCTCTTGTAACCAAGCTCACGCAAACCACCCCACCAACTCCCTCAGTGTCAATTTCCTCCTTCCCCAGGAATGCCAATAGTCCTGCAGGCCATGTCACTGGCAAGTCTGACGAGTCCTTTCCTGCCTGGGATTCCTCCGATGCATCCTTGCGTGTAACGCCTACTGCTGCTGGCGCTGCTGTTGTTGCCGCTGGGAGTCGATGGTCATCCCAGAGGGGAAGTCGTAAGCCCACTTGTACTACTTCCAGTAAGCAATTGACTGTTCAACAGTCCTTTGCGAGGAAGATGAAATATCACAGCAGTCATCCTACTGCAAAGCGGATAACTGAGTCCTTGACAACTATGTTGGTGTTAGACGTGCGTCCGGTATCCGCCGTTAGTTCACAGGGAACTAGACAATTTATTGAGGCAGTGTGCCCCCGTTACCAAATACCATCTAGGTTCCACTTCTCTAGGCAGGCGATACCGAGAATGTACACGGACGTCAGAAAAAGACTCACCAGTGTCCTAAAAAATGCAGTTGTACCCAATGTCCACTTAACCACGGACATGTGGACAAGTGGAGCAGGGCAGGGTCAGGACTATATGACTGTGACAGCCCACTGGGTAGATGTATGGACTCCCGCCGCAAGAACAGCAGCGGCGGCACCAGTAGCAGCATCTCGCAAACGCCAACTCTTTCCTAGGCAGGCTACGCTTTGTATCACCGCTTTCCAGAATACGCACACAGCTGAAAACCTCTTACGGCAACTGAGGAAGATCATCGCGGAATGGCTTACCCCAATTGGACTCTCCTGTGGATTTGTGGCATCGGACAACGCCAGCAATATTGTGTGTGCATTAAATATGGGCAAATTCCAGCACGTCCCATGTTTTGCACATACCTTGAATTTGGTGGTGCAGAATTTTTTAAAAAACGACAGGGGCGTGCAAGAGATGCTGTCGGTGGCCAGAAAAATTGCGGGACACTTTCGGCGTACAGGCACCACGTACAGAAGACTGGAGCACCACCAAAAACTACTGAACCTGCCCTGCCATCATCTGAAGCAAGAAGTGGTAACGAGGTGGAATTCAACCCTCTATATGCTTCAGAGGTTGGAGGAGCAGCAAAAGGCCATTCAAGCCTATACAATTGAGCACGATATAGGAGATGGAATGCACCTGTCTCAAGTGCAGTGGAGAATGATTTCAACGTTGTGCAAGGTTCTGATGCCCTTTGAACTTGCCACACGTGAAGTCAGTTCAGACACTGCCAGCCTGAGTCAGGTCATTCCCCTCATCAGGCTTTTGCAGAAGAAGCTGGAGGCATTGAAGAAGGAGCTAACACGGAGCGATTCCGCTAGGCATGTGGGACTTGTGGATGCAGCCCTTAATTTGCTTAACAAGGATTCACGGGTGGTCAATCTGTTGAAATCAGAGCACTACATTTTGGCCACCGTGCTCGATCCTAGATTTAAAGCCTACCTTGGATCTCTCTTTCCGGCAGACACAGGTCTGCTGGGGTTGAAAGACCTGCTGGTGACAAAATTGTCAAGTCAAGCGGAACGCGACCTGTCAACATCTCCTCCTTCACATTCTCCCGCAACTGGGGGTGCGAGGAAAAGGCTCAGAATTCCGAGCCCACCCGCTGGCGGTGATGCAGGGCAGTCTGGAGCGACTGCTGATGCTGACATCTGGTCCGGACTGAAGGACCTGACAACGATTACGGACATGTCGTCTACTGTCACTGCATATGATTCTCTCAACATTGATAGAATGGTGGAGGATTATATGAGTGACCGCATCCAAGTAGGCACGTCACACAGTCCGTACTTATACTGGCAGGAAAAAGAGGCAATTTGGAGGCCCTTGCACAAACTGGCTTTATTCTACCTAAGTTGCCCTCCCACAAGTGTGTACTCCGAAAGAGTGTTTAGTGCCGCCGCTCACCTTGTCAGCAATCGGCGTACGAGGTTACATCCAGAAAATGTGGAGAAGATGATGTTCATTAAAATGAATTATAATCAATTCCTCCGCGGAGACATTGACCAGCAGCAATTGCCTCCACAAAGTACACAGGGAGCTGAGATGGTGGATTCCAGTGGGGACGAATTGATAATCTGTGAGGAGGGGGATGTACACGGTGATATATCGGAGGGTGAAGATGAGGTGGACATCTTGCCTCTGTAGAGCCAGTTTGTGCAAGGAGAGATTAATTGCTTCTTTTTTGGGGGGGGTCCAAACCAACCCGTCATATCAGTCACAGTCGTGTGGCAGACCCTGTCACTGAAATGATGGGTTGGTTAAAGTGTGCATGTCCTGTTTTGTTTATACAACATAAGGGTGGGTGGGAGGGCCCAAGGATAATTCCATCTTGCACCTCTTTTTTCTTTTCTTTTTCTTTGCATCATGTGCTGATTGGGGAGGGTTTTTTGGAAGGGACATCCTGCGTGACACTGCAGTGCCACTCCTAGATGGGCCCGGTGTTTGTGTCGGCCACTAGGGTCGCTAATCTTACTCACACAGTCAGCTACCTCATTGCGCCTCTTTTTTTCTTTGCGTCATGTGCTGTTTGGGGAGGGTTTTTTGGAAGGGACATCCTGCGTGACACTGCAGTGCCACTCCTAGATGGGCCCGGTGTTTGTGTCGGCCACTAGGGTCGCTAATCTTACTCACACAGTCAGCTACCTCATTGCGCCTCTTTTTTTCTTTGCGTCATGTGCTGTTTGGGGAGGGTTTTTTGGAAGGGACATCCTGCGTGACACTGCAGTGCCACTCCTAGATGTGCCCGGTGTTTGTGTCGGCCACTAGGGTCGCTAATCTTACTCACACAGTCAGCTACCTCATTGCGCCTCTTTTTTTCTTTGCGTCATGTGCTGTTTGGGGAGGGTTTTTTGGAAGGGCCATCCTGCGTGACACTGCAGTGCCACTCCTAGATGGGCCCGGTGTTTGTGTCGGCCACTAGGGTCGCTTATCTTACTCACACAGCGACCTCGGTGCAAATTTTAGGACTAAAAATAATATTGTGAGGTGTGATGTGTTCAGAATAGGCTGAAAATGAGTGTAAATTATGTTTTTTGAGGTTAATAATACTTTGGGATCAAAATTACCCCCAAATTCTATGATTTAAGCTGTTTTTTAGGGTTTTTTGAAAAAAACACCCGAATCCAAAACACACCCGAATCCGACAAAAAAAATTCGGTGAGGTTTTGCCAAAACGCGGTCGAACCCAAAACACGGCCGCGGAACCGAACCCAAAACCAAAACACAAAACCCGAAAAATTTCCGGCGCTCATCTCTAGTATGTATAGGTGTAAGTATGTGTATGTCAGTGTGTATGTAAAGGTGTCAGCATGTGTGTGTCTGTGTATATATAGGTGTCAGCATGTGTACATTGGTGTGTGTATAGTCTAGGTGTCATTGTGTGTATGTCTAGGTGTCAGCATATGTATGTCAGTGTGTACATCTAGGTGTCACTGTGTGTATGTCAGTGTGTACGTATAGGTGTCAGCATGTGTGTGTCGGTGTACTGTACATACAGATGCCAGTGTGCGTAAGTCAGTGTATTTATAGGTGTCAACGTGTGTATGTCAGTGTACGTACAGGTGTTAACTTATGTCAGTGTATGTATAGGTGTCAGCGTGTTTGTATAGGTGTTGGCATGTGTATGTCAGTGTGAATATATAGGTGTCAGAGTGTAAGTATAGTTGTCACCGTGTGTACGTCGGTGTATGTATAGGTGTCAGCTTGTGTATGTATAGGTGTCAGCGTGTATGTATAGATGTCAGCGTGTGTATGTCAGTGTGTATGTATAGGTGTCAGTTTGTGTATGTCGGTGTGTGTATAGGTGTCAGCGTGTGGCTGCCAGTGTACGTATAGGTGTCTATGTGGCTGTTAGTGTACATATAGGTGTCAGTGTGTGTACATCGATGTATGTATAGGTGTCAGTGTGTGTATGTCAGTAAAGGTGTCAGTGTACATATAGGTGTCAGCGTGCGAATGTCAATGTATGTATGTTGGTGTAGGTGTGGGTATGTCTGTGTACATATAGATGTCAGCATGTTTGTCAGTGTTCGTACAGGAAGTAGGATATGAATAGGTGTCAGTGTACGTATAGGTGTTAGCGTGTGTATGTCAGTGTATGTTGGTGTTTGTATATGTGTCAGCATGTGTATGTCAGTGTGTATGTATAGGTGTCAACTTGTTTATGTCGGTGTCAGAGTGTGTATGTCAGTGTGTACGTATAGGTATCAATTATGTCAGTGTATGTATAAGTGTCAGTGTGTGTATATAGTAGTGATGTGCACCGGAATTTTTTCGGGTTTTGTGTTTTGGTTTTGGATTCAGTTCCGCGGCCGTGTTTTGGATTCGGACGCGTTTTGCCAAAACCTCCCTGAAATTTTTTTTGTCGGATTCGGGTGTGTTTTGGATTCGGGTGTTTTTTTTACAAAAACCCCTCAAAAACAGCTTAAGTCATAGAATTTGGGGGTCATTTTGATCCCATAGTATTATTAACCTCAATAACCATAATTTCCACTCATTTTCAGTCTATTCTGAACACCTCACACCTCACACCTCACAATATTATTTTTAGTCCTAAAATTTGCACCGAGGTCGCTGGATAACTAAGCTAAGCGACCCAAGTGGCCGACACAAACACCTGGCCCATCTAGGAGTGGCACTGCAGTGTCAGACAGGATGGCACTTCAAAAAAATAGTCCCCAAACAGCACATGATGCAAAGAAAAAAAGAGGTGCACCAAGGTCGCTGGATGGCTAAGCTAATTTGCACATGATGCAAAGAAAAATGAAAGAAAAAAGAGGTGCAAGATGAAATTGTCCTTGGGTCCTCCCACCCACCCGGGTCCTCCCACCCACCCTTATGTTGTATAAACAGGACAGGCACACTTTAACAAACCCATCATTTCAGCGACAGGGTCTGCCACACAACTGTGACTGAAATGACTGGTTGGTTTGGGCCCCCACCAAAAAATAAGTAATCAATCTCTCCTTGCACAAACTGGCTCTACAGAGGCAAAATGTCCACCTCCTCCTCATCGTCCGATTCCTCACCCCTTTCACTGTGTACATCCCCCTTCTCACAGATTATTAATTCATCGCCACTGGAATCCACCATCTCAGGTCCCTGTGTACTTTCTGGAGGCAATTGCTGGTGTCTCCACGAAGGAATTGATTATAATTCATTTTGATGAACTTCATCTTCTCCACATTTTCTGGAAGTAACCTCATACGCCGATTGCTGACAAGGTGAGCGGCTGCACTAAACACTCTTTCGGAGTACACACTGGAGGGTGGGCAATTTAGGTAAAATAAAGCCAGTTTCTGCAAGGGCCTCCAAATTGCCTCTTTTTCCAGCCAGTATACGTACGGACTGTCTGACGTGCCTACTTGGATGCGGTCACTCATATAATCCTCCACCATTCTTTCAATGGTGAGAGAATCATATGCAGTGACAGTAGACGACATGTAAGTAATCGTTGGCAGGTCCTTCAGTCCGGACCAGATGTCAGCACTCGCTCCAGACTGCCCTGCATTACCGCCAGCGGGTGGGCTCGGAATTCTTAGCCTTTTCCTCGCTCCCCCAGTTGCGGGAGAATGTGAAGGAGGAGCTGTTGACGGGTCACGTTCCGCTTGACTTGACAATTTTCTCACCAGCAGGTCTTTGCACCTCTGCAGACTTGTGTCTGCCGGAAAGAGAGATCCAACGTAGGTTTTAAATCTAGGATCGAGCACGGTGGCCAAAATGTAGTGCTCTGATTTCAACAGATTGACCACCGTGAATCCTGGTTAAGCGAATTAAGGGCTCCATCCAAAAGTCCCACATGCCTAGCGGAATCGCTCTGTTTTAGCTCCTCCTTCAATATCTCCAGCTTCTTCTGCAAAAGCCTGATGAGGGGAATGACCTGACTCAGGCTGGCAGTGTCTGAACTGACTTCACGTGTGGCAAGTTCAAAGGGTTGCAGAACCTTGCACAACGTTGAAATCATTCTCCACTGCGCTTGAGTCAGGTGCATTCCCCCTCCTTTGCCTATATCGTAGGCAGATGTATAGGCTTGAATGGCCTTTTGCTGCTCCTCCATCCTCTGAAGCATATAGAGGGTTGAATTCCACCTCGTTACCACCTCTTGCTTCAGATGATGGCAGTGCAGGTTCAGGACTGTTTGCTGGTGCTCCAGTCTTCGGCACGCGGTGGCTGAATGCCGAAAGTGGCCCGCAATTCTTCAGGCCACCGACAGCATCTCTTGCACGCCCCTGTCGTTTTTTTAATAATTCTGCACCACCAAATTAAATGTATGTGCAAAACATGGGACGTGCTGGAATTTGCCCAGATGTAATGCACGCACAATATTGCTGGCGTTGTCCGATGTCACAAATCCCCAGGAGAGTCCATTTGGGGTAATCCATTCTGCGATGATGTTCCTCAGTTTCCGTAAGAGGTTGTCAGCTGTGTGCCTCTTCTGGAAAGCGGTGATACAAAGCGTAGCCTGCCTAGGAACGAGTTGGCGTTTGCGAGATGCTGCTACTGGTGCCGCCGCTGCTGTTCTTGCTGCGGGAGGCAATACATCTACCCAGTGGGCTGTCACAGTCATATAGTCCTGAGTCTGCCCTGCTCCACTTGTCCACATGTCTGTGGTTAAGTGGACATTGGGTACAACTGCATTTTTTAGGACACTGGTGAGTCTTTTTTTGAGGTCTGTGTACATTTTCGGTATCGCCTGCCTAGAGAAATGGAACCTAGATGGTATTTGGTACCGGGGACACAGTACCTCAATCAAGTCTGTAGTTGCCTGTGAATTAACGGTGGATAACGGAAACACGTTTCTCACCGCCCAGGCTGCCAAGGCCTCAGTTATCCGCTTTGCAGCAGGATGACTACTGTGATATTTCATCTTCCTCGCAAAGGACTGTTGGACAGTCAATTGCTTACTGGAAGTAGTACAAGTGGTCTTCCGACTTCCCCTCTGGGATCACGATCGACTCCCAGCAGCAACAACAGCAGCGCCAGAAGCAGGAGGCGTTACACTCAAGGATGTATCGGAGGAATCCCAGGCCGGAGAGGACTCGTCAGACTTGACAGTGACATGGCCTGCAGGACTATTGGCTTTCCTGTGTTAGGAGGAAATTGACACTGAGGGAGTTGGTGGTGTGGTTTGCAGGAGCTTGGTTACAAGAGGAAGGGATTTAGTGGTCAGTGGACTGCTTCCGCTGTCATCCAAAGTTTTTGAACTTGTCACTGATTTATGATGAATGCGCTGCAGGTGACGTATAAGGGAGGATGTTCCGAGGTGGTTAACGTCCTTACCCCTACTTATTACAGCTTGACAAAGGCAACACACGGCTTGACACCTGTTGTCCGCATTTGTGTTAAAATAATTCCACACCGAAGAGCAGATTTTTTTTGTAATTTGACCAGGCATGTCAATGGCCATATTCGTCCCACGGACAACAGGTGTCTCCCCGGGTGCCTGACTTAAACAAACCACCTCACCATCAGAATCCTCCTTGTCAATTTCCTCCCCAGCGCCAGCAACACCCATATCCTCATCCTGGTGTACTTCAACAGTGACATCTTCAATTTGACTATCAGGAACTGGACTGCGGGTGCTCCTTCCAGCACTTGCAGGGGGCGTGCAAATGGTGGAAGGCGCCACCTCTTCCCGTCCAGTGTTGGGAAGGTCAGGCATCGCAGCCGACACAATTGGACTCTCCTTGGGGATTTGTGATTTAGAAGAACGCACAGTTCTTTGCTGTGTTTTTGCCAGCTTAAGTCTTTTCATTTTTCTAGCGAGAGGATGAGTGCTTCCATCCTCATGTGAAGCTGAACCACTAGCCATGAACATAGGCCAGGGCCTCAGCCGTTCCTTGCCACTCCGTGTCGTAAATGGCATATTGGCAAGTTTACGCTTCTCCTCAGACGCTTTTAATTTTTGGGCCATTTAACTGAACTTTTGTGTTTTGGATTTTACATGCTCTCTACTATGACATTGGGCATCGGCCTTGGCAGTCGACGTTGATGGCATTTCATCGTCTCGGCCATGACTAGTGGCAGCAGCTTCAGCACGAGGTGGAAGAGGATCTTGATCTTTCCCTATTTTACCTTCCACATTTTTGTTCTCCATTTTTTAATGTGTGGAATTATATGCCAGTATCAATAGCAATGGCCTACTACTATTTATACTGCGCACAACTGAAATGCACCACAGGTATGGATGGATAGTATACTTGACGACACAGAGGCAGGTAAAGCAGTGGCCTACTGTACCGTACTGCTATATATTATATGCTGGTGGTCAGCAAACTGTGCAAAACTGAAATGCACCACAGGTATGGATGGATAGTATACTTGACGACAAGGAGGTAGGTAGAGCAGTGGCCTACTGTACCGTACTGCTATATATTATATACGGTGGTCAGCAAACTGTGCAAAACTGAAATGCACCACAGGTATGGATGGATAGTATACTTGACGACACAGAGGTAGGTAGAGCAGTGGCCTACTGTACCGTACTGCTATATATTATATACTGGTGGTCAGCAAACTGTGCAAAACTGAAATGTACCACAGGTATGGATGGATAGTATACTTGACGACACAGAGGTAGGTAGAGCAGTGGCCTTCTGTACCGTACTCCTATATAATATATACTGGTGGTCAGCAAAATTATGCACTGTACTCCTACTATATACTACAATGCAGCACAGATATGGAGCATTTTTCAGGCAGAGAACGTATAATACTGGTGGTCACTGGTTAGCAAAACTCTGCACTGTACTCCTCCTATATAATACTGCTGGTCCCCAGTCCCCACAATAAAGCAGTGTGAGCACAGATATATGTAGTAGTGATGTGCACCTGAAATTTTTCGGGTTTTGTGTTTTGGTTTTGGGTTCGGTTCCGTGGCCGCGTTTTGGGTTCGGACGCGTTTTGGCAAAACCTCACCGAATTTTTTTTGTCGGATTCGGGTGTGTTTTGGATTTGGGTGTTTTTTTCAAAAAACCCTAAAAAACAGCTTAAATCATAGAATTTGGGGGTCATTTTGATCCCATAGTATTATTAACTAGAGATGAGCGGGTTCGGTTCCTCGGAATCCGAACCCGCCCGAACTTCAGCTTTTTTTACACGGATCCGAGCGACTCGGATCTTCCCGCCTTGCTCGGTTAACCCGAGCGCGCCCGAACGTCATCATGACGCTGTCGGATTCTCGCGAGACTCGGATTCTATATAAGGAGCCGCGCGTCGCCGCCATTTTCACACGTGCATTGAGATTGATAGGGAGAGGACGTGGCTGGCGTCCTCTCCATTTAGATTAGAAGAGAGAGAGAGAGAGATTGACCTGATTTACTGGAGCTTAGGAGTACTGTAGAACTGTAGAGAGTGCAGAGTTTACTAGTGACTGACCACAGTGACCACCAGACAGTGCAGTTTTATTTAATATATCCGTTCTCTGCCTGAAAAAAACGATACACAGTGACTCAGTCACATACCATATCTGTGTGCACTGCTCAGCCCAGTGTGCTGCATCATCTATGTATATATCTGACTGTGCTCAGCTCACACATCTTATAATTGTGGGGGAGACTGGGGAGCACTGCAGTGCCAGTTATAGGTTATAGCAGGAGCCAGGAGTACATATTATTATTAAAATTAAACAGTGCACACTTTTGCTGCAGGAGTGCCACTGCCAGTGTGACTGACCAGTGACCACCTGACCACACTGACCACCAGTATTGTTAGTAGTATAGTATACTATATTGTGATTGCCTGAAAAAGTTAAACACTCGTCGTGTGACTTCACTTGTGTGGTGTTTTTTTTTTATTCTATAAAAAACTCATTCTGCTGACAGACAGTGTCCAGCAGGTCCGTCATTATATAATATATACCTGTCCGGCTGCAGTAGTGATATATATATATTTTTTATATCATTATTTATCATCCAGTCGCAGCAGACACAGTACGGTAGTTCACGGCTGTAGCTACCTCTGTGTCGGCACTCGGCAGTCCGTCCATAATTGTATACCACCTACCCGTGTTTTTTTTTTCTTTCTTCTTTATACATACATACTACTACTACATCTCTTTATCAACCAGTCTATATTAGCAGCAGACACAGTACAGTACGGTAGTCCATGGCTGTAGCTACCTCTGTGTCGGCACTCGGCAGTCCGTCCATAATTGTATACCACCTACCCGTGGTTTTTTTTTCTTTCTTCTTTATACATACATACTACTACTACTACATATCTTTATCAACCAGTCTATATTAGCAGCAGACACAGTACAGTACGGTAGTCCACAGCTGTAGCTACCTCTGTGTCGGCACTGGGCAGTCCGTCCATAATTGTATACCACCTACCCGTGGTTTTTTTTTCTTTCTTCTTTATACATACATACTACTACTACATCTCTTTATCAACCAGTCTATATTAGCAGCAGACACAGTACAGTACGGTAGTCCACGGCTGTAGCTACCTCTGTGTCGGCACTGGGCAGTCCGTCCATAATTGTATACCACCTACCCGTGTTTTTTTTTCTTTCTTCTTTATACATACATACTACTACTACTACATCTCTTTATCAACCAGTCTATATTAGCAGCAGACACAGTACAGTACGGTAGTCCACGGCTGTAGCTACCTCTGTGTTGGCACTGGGCAGTCCGTCCATAATTGTATACCACCTACCCGTGGTTTTTTTTTCTTTCTTCTTTATACATACATACTACTACTACATCTCTTTATCAACCAGTCTATATTAGCAGCAGACACAGTACAGTACGGTAGTCCACGGCTGTAGCTACCTCTGTGTCGGCACTCGGCAGTCCGTCCATAATTGTATACCACCTACCCATGGTTTTTTTTTCTTTCTTCTTTATACATACATACTACTACTACATCTCTTTATCAACCAGTCTATATTAGCAGCAGACACAGTACAGTACGGTAGTCCACGGCTGTAGCTACCTCTGTGTCGGCACTCGGCAGTCCATCCATAATTGTATACTAGTATCCATCCATCTCCATTGTTTACCTGAGGTGCCTTTTAGTTGTGCCTATTAAAATATGGAGAACAAAAATGTTGAGGTTCCAAAATTAGGGAAAGATCAAGATCCACTTCCACCTCGTGCTGAAGCTGCTGCCACTAGTCATGGCCGAGACGATGAAATGCCAGCAACGTCGTCTGCCAAGGCCGATGCCCAATGTCATAGTACAGAGCATGTCAAATCCAAAACACCAAATATCAGTAAAAAAAGGACTCCAAAACCTAAAATAAAATTGTCGGAGGAGAAGCGTAAACTTGCCAATATGCCATTTACCACACGGAGTGGCAAGGAACGGCTGAGGCCCTGGCCTATGTTCATGGCTAGTGGTTCAGCTTCACATGAGGATGGAGGCACTCAGCCTCTCGCTAGAAAAATGAAAAGACTCAAGCTGGCAAAAGCAGTAGCACCGCAAAGAACTGTGCGTTCTTCGAAATCCCAAATCCACAAGGAGAGTCCAATTGTGTCGGTTGCGATGCCTGACCTTCCCAACACTGGACGTGAAGAGCATGCGCCATCCACCATTTGCACGCCCCCTGCAAGTGCTGGAAGGAGCACCCGCAGTCCAGTTCCTAATAGTCAGATTGAAGATGTCAGTGTTGAAGTACACCAGGATGAGGAGGATATGGGTGTTGCTGGCGCTGGGGAGGAAATTGACCAGGAGGATTCTGATGGTGAGGTGGTTTGTTTAAGTCAGGCACCCGGGGAGACACCTGTTGTCCGTGGGAGGAATAGGGCCGTTGACATGCCTGGTGAAAATACCAAAAAAATCAGCTCTTCGGTGTGGAAGTATTTCACCAGAAATGCGGACAACAGGTGTCAAGCCGTGTGTTCCCTTTGTCAAGCTGTAATAAGTAGGGGTAAGGACGTTAACCACCTCGGAACATCCTCCCTTATACGTCACCTGCAGCGCATTCATAATAAGTCAGTGACAAGTTCAAAAACTTGGGCCGACAGCGGAAGCAGTCCACTGACCAGTAAATCTCTTCCTCTTGTAACCAAGCTCACGCAAACCACCCCACCAACTCCCTCAGTGTCAATTTCCTCCTTCCCCAGGAATGCCAATAGTCCTGCAGGCCATGTCACTGGCAATTCTGACGAGTCCTCTCCTGCCTGGGATTCCTCCGATGCATCCTTGCGTGTAACGCCTACTGCTGCTGGCGCTGCTGTTGTTGCTGCTGGGAGTCGATGGTCATCCCAGAGGGGAAGTCGTAAGCCCACTTGTACTACTTCCAGTAAGCAATTGACTGTCCAACAGTCCTTTGCGAGGAAGATGAAATATCACAGCAGTCATCCTGTTGCAAAGCGGATAACTGAGTCCTTGACAACTATGTTGGTGTTAGACGTGCGTCCGGTATCCGCCGTTAGTTCACAGGGAACTAGACAATTTATTGAGGCAGTGTGCCCCCGTTACCAAATACCATCTAGGTTCCACTTCTGTAGGCAGGCGATACCGAGAATGTACACGGACGTCAGAAAAAGACTCACCAGTGTCCTAAAAAATGCAGTTGTACCCAATGTCCACTTAACCACGGACATGTGGACAAGTGGAGCAGGGCAGACTGAGGACTATATGACTGTGACAGCCCACTGGGTAGATGTATGGACTCCCGCCGCAAGAACAGCAGCGGCGGCACCAGTAGCAGCATCTCGCAAACGCCAACTCTTTCCTAGGCAGGCTACGCTTTGTATCACCGCTTTCCAGAATACGCACACAGCTAAAAACCTCTTACGGCAACTGAGGAAGATCATCGCAGAATGGCTTACCCCAATTGGACTCTCCTGTGGATTTGTGGCATCGGACAACGCCAGCAATATTGTGTGTGCATTAAATATTGGCAAATTCCAGCACGTCCCATGTTTTGCACATACCTTGAATTTGGTGGTGCAGAATTTTTTAAAAAACGACAGGGGCGTGCAAGAGATGCTGTCGGTGGCCAAAAGAATTGCGGGACACTTTCGGCGTACAGGCACCACGTACAGAAGACTGGAGCACCACCAAAAACTACTGAACCTGCCCTGCCATCATCTGAAGCAAGAAGTGGTAACGAGGTGGAATTCAACCCTCTATATGCTTCAGAGGTTGGAGGAGCAGCAAAAGGCCATTCAAGCCTATACAATTGAGCACGATATAGGAGGTGGAATGCACCTGTCTCAAGTGCAGTGGAGAATGATTTCAAGGTTGTGCAAGGTTCTGATGCCCTTTGAACTTGCCACACGTGAAGTCAGTTCAGACACTGCCAGCCTGAGTCAGGTCATTCCCCTCATCAGGCTTTTGCAGAAGAAGCTGGAGGCATTGAAGAAGGAGCTAAAAGGGAGCGATTCCGCTAGGCATGTGGGACTTGTGGATGCAGCCCTTAATTCGCTTAACAAGGATTCACGGGTGGTCAATCTTTTGAAATCAGAGCTAGAGATGAGCGCCTGAAATTTTTCGGGTTTTGTGTTTTGGTTTTGGGTTCGGTTCCGCGGCCGTGTTTTGGGTTCGAACGCGTTTTGGCAAAACCTCACCGAATTATTTTTGTCGGATTCGGGTGTGTTTTGGATTCGGGTGTTTTTTTCAAAAAACACTAAAAAACAGCTTAAATCATAGAATTTGGGGGTCATTTTGATCCCAAAGTATTATTAACCTCAAAAACCATAATTTACACTCATTTTCAGTCTATTCTGAATACCTCACACCTCACAATATTATTTTTAGTCCTAAAATTTGCACAGAGGTCGCTGAATGACTAAGCTAAGCGACCCTAGTGGCCGACACAAACACCTGGCCCATCTAGGAGTGGCACTGCAGTGTCACGCAGGATGGCCCTTCCAAAAAACACTCCCCAAACAGCACATGACGCAAAGAAGAAAAAAAGAGGCGCAATGAGGTAGCTGTGTGAGTAAGCTAAGCGACCCTAGTGGCCGACACAAACACCTGGCCCATCTTGGAGTGGCACTGCAGTGTCACGCAGGATGGCCCTTCCAAAAAACACTCCCCAAACAGCACATGACGCAAAGAAGAAAAAAAGAGGCGCAATGAGGTAGCTGTGTGAGTAAGATAAGCGACCCTAGTGGCCGACACAAACACCTGGCCCATCTAGGAGTGGCACTGCAGTGTCACGCAGGATGGCCCTTCCAAAAAACCCTCCCCAAACAGCACATGACGCAAAGAAAAAAAGAGGCGCAATGAGGTAGCTGACTGTGTGAGTAAGATTAGCGACCCTAGTGGCCGACACAAACACCGGGCCCATCTAGGAGTGGCACTGCAGTATGTATGTATAAAGAAAGAAAAAAAAACCACGGTTAGGTGGTATATACAATTATGGACGGGCTGCCGAGTGCCGACACAGAGGTAGCCACAGCCGTGAACTACCGCACTGTACTGTGTCTGCTGCTAATATATAGACTGGTTGATAAAGAGATAGTATACTCGTAACTAGTATGTATGTATAAAGAATGAAAAAAAAACCACGGTTAGGTCACTGGTATATACAATTATGGACGGGCTGCCGAGTGCCGACACAGAGGTAGCCACAGCCGTGAACTACCGCACTGTACACTGGTTGATAAAGAGATAGTAGTATACTCGTAACAACTAGTATGACGACGGTATAAAGAATGAAAAAAAAACCACGGTTAGGTGGTATATAATACAATTATGGTTGGACGGACTGCCTGCCGAGTGCCGACACAGAGGTAGCCACAGCCGTGAACTACCGCACTGTACACTGGTTGATAAAGAGATAGTAGTATACTCGTAACAACTAGTATGACGACGGTATAAAGAATGAAAAAAAAACCACGGTTAGGTGGTATATAATACAATTATGGTTGGACGGACTGCCTGCCGAGTGCCGACACAGAGGTAGCCACAGCCGTGAACTACCGCACTGTACACTGGTTGATAAAGAGATAGTAGTATACTCGTAACAACTAGTATGACGACGGTATAAAGAACGAAAAAAAAACCACGGTTAGGTGGTATATATTATAATACAATTATGGATGGACGGACTGCCTGCCGAGTTCCGACACAGAGGTAGCCACAGCCGTGAACTACCGCACTGTACACTGGTTGATAAAGAGATAGTAGTATACTCGTAACAACTAGTATGACGACGGTATAAAGAACGAAAAAAAAAACACGGTTAGGTGGTATATATTATAATACAATTATGGATGGACGGACTGCCTGCCGAGTTCCGACACAGAGGTAGCCACAGCCGTGAACTACCGCACTGTACACTGGTTGATAAAGAGATAGTAGTATACTCGTAACAACTAGTATGACTGACTATGACGGTATAAAGAATGAAAAAAAAACCACGGTTAGGTGGTATATATTATAATAATACAATTATGGATGGACGGACTGCCTGCCGAGTTCCGACACAGAGGTAGCCACAGCCGTGAACTACCGCACTGTACACTGGTTGATAAAGAGATAGTAGTATACTCGTAACAACTAGTATGACTGACTATGACGGTATAAAGAATGAAAAAAAAACCACGGTTAGGTGGTATATATTATAATACAATTATGGATGGACGGACTGCCTGCCGACTGCCGACACAGAGGTAGCCACAGCCGTGAACTACCGCACTGTACACTGGTTGATAAAGAGATAGTAGTATACTCGTAACAACTAGTATGACACTATGACGGTATAAAGAATGAAAAAAAAACCACGGTTAGGTGGTATATATTATAATACAATTATGGATGGACGGACTGCCTGCCGACTGCCGACACAGAGGTAGCCACAGCCGTGAACTACCGCACTGTACACTGGTTGATAAAGAGATAGTAGTATACTCGTAACAATTAGGATGACACTATGACGGTATAAAGAATGAAAAAAAAACCACGGTTAGGTGGTAGGTATATAATAATAAATAATACAATTCTGGTCGGACGGACTGCCTGCCGTGTGCCGACACAGAGGTAGCCACAGCCGTGAACTACCGCACTGTACACTGGTTGATAAAGAGATAGTAGTATACTCGTAACAATTAGGATGACACTATGACGGTATAAAGAATGAAAAAAAAACCACGGTTAGGTGGTAGGTATATAATAATAAATAATACAATTCTGGTCGGACGGACTGCCTGCCGTGTGCCGACACAGAGGTAGCCACAGCCGTGAACTACCGCACTGTACTGTGTCTGCTGCTAATATAGACTGGTTGATATTTAAAGAGATATTAGTAGTATACAACAATACTATACTGGTGGTCAGGCACTGGTCACCACTCCTGCAGCAAAAGTGTGCACTGTTAATTAATATAATTGTACTCCTGGCTCCTGCTAACAACCTGCAGTGCTCCCCAGTCTCCCCCACAATTAATTATAAGCTTTTAATTTATACATTGATGACTGTGCAGCACACTGGGCTGAGCTGAGTGCACACAGACTGAGTCACACTGTGTGACTGACTGTGCTGTGTATCGTTTTTTTTTTCAGGCAGAGAACGGATATAGCAGAGAGAAGTGAACGGATATATTATATTAAATAAAAGTTAACTAGCAACTGCACTGGTCACTGACTGTGGTAAACTAACTCTGTCTGCGACTCTGCACAATCTCTCTCTATCTAATCTATCTATCTCTATTCTAATGGAGAGGACGCCAGACACGTCCTCTCCCTATCAATCTCAATGCACGAGTGAAAATGGCGGCGACGCGCGGCTCCTTATATAGAATCCGAGTCTCGCGATAGAATCCGAGCCTCGCGAGAATCCGACAGCGTCATGATGACGTTCGGGCGCGCTCGGGTTAACCGAGCAAGGCGGGAAGATCCGAGTCGCTCGGACCCGTGGAAAAAAAAGTGAAGTTCGTGCGGGTTCGGATTCAAAGAAACCGAACCCGCTCATCTCTAATCAGAGCACTACATTTTGGCCACCGTGCTCGATCCTAGATTTAAAACCTACCTTGGATCTCTCTTTCCGGCAGACACAAGTCTGCTGGGGTGCAAAGACCTGCTGGTGACAAAATTGTCAAGTTAAGCGGAACGCGACCTGTCAACATCTCCTTCTTCACATTCTCCCGCAACTGGGGGTGCGAGGAAAAGGCTCAGAATTCCGAGCCCACCCGCTGGCGGTGATGCAGGGCAGTCTGGAGCGACTGCTGATGCTGACATCTGGTCCGGACTGAAGGACCTGACAACGATTACGGACATGTCGTCTACTGTCACTGCATATGATTCTGTCACCATTGAAAGAATGGTGGAGGATTATATGAGTGACCGCATCCAAGTAGGCACGTCAGACAGTCCGTACTTATACTGGCAGGAAAAAGAGGCAATTTGGAGTCCCTTGCACAAACTGGCTTTATTCTACCTAAGTTGCCCTCCCACAAGTGTGTACTCCGAAAGAGTGTTTAGTGCCGCCGCTCACCTTGTCAGCAATCGGCGTACGAGGTTACATCCAGAAAATGTGGAGAAGATGATGTTCATTAAAATGAATTATAATCAATTCCTCCGCGGAGACATTGACCAGCAGCAATTGCCTCCACAAAGTACACAGGGAGCTGAGATGGTGGATTCCAGTGGGGACGAATTGATAATCTGTGAGGAGGGGGATGTACACGGTGATATATCGGAGGATGATGATGAGGTGGACATCTTGCCTCTGTAGAGCCAGTTTGTGCAAGGAGAGATTAATTGCTTCTTTTTTGGTGGGGGTCCAAACCAACCCGTCATATCAGTCACAGTCGTGTGGCAGACCCTGTCACTGAAATGATGGGTTGGTTAAAGTGTGCATGTCCTGTTTATACAACATAAGAGTGGGTGGGAGGGCCCAAGGACAATTCCATCTTGCACCTCTTTTTTCTTTTATTTTTCTTTGCGTCATGTGCTGTTTGGGGAGGGTTTTTTGGAAGGGACATCCTGCGTGACACTGCAGTGCCACTCCTAGATGAGCCCGGTGTTTGTGTCGGCCACTAGGGTCGCTAATCTTACTCACACAGCTACCTCATTGCGCCTCTTTTTTTCTTTGCGTCATGAGCTGTTTGGGGAGGGTTTTTTGGAAGGGACATCCTGCGTGACACTGCAGTGCCACTCCTAGATGGGCCAGGTGTTTGTGTCGGGCACTTGGGTCGCTGAGCTTAGTCACACAGCTACCTCATTGCACCTCTTTTTTTCTTTGCGTCATGTGCTGTTTGGGGAGTGTTTTTTGGAAGGGCCATCCTGCGTGACACTGCAGTGCCACTCCTAGATGGGCCAGGTGTTTGTGTCGGCCACTAGGGTCGCTTAGCTTAGTCATCCAGCGACCTCGGTGCAAATTTTAGGACTAAAAATAATATTGTGAGGTGTGAGGTATTCAGAATAGACTGAAAATGAGTGGAAATTATGGTTTTTGAGGTTAATAATAATATGGGATCAAAATGACCCCCAAATTCTATGATTTAAGCTGTTTTTTAGGGTTTTTTGAAAAAAACACCCGAATCCAAAACACACCCGAATCCGACAAAAAAAATTCGGTGAGGTTTTGCCAAAACCCGGTCGAACCCAAAACACGGCAGCGGAACCGAACCCAAAACCAAAACACAAAACCCGAAAAATTTCAGGCGCTCATCTCTATTATTAACCTCAATAACCATAATTTCCACTAATTTTCAGTCTATTCTGAACACCTCACACCTCACAATATTATTTTTAGTCCTAAAATTTGCACCGAGGTCGCTGGATGGCTAAGCTAAGCGACCCTAGTGGCCGACACAAACACCTGGCCCATCTAGGAGTGGCACTGCAGTGTCACGCAGGATGGCCCTTCAATAAAATACTCCCCAAACAGCACATGACGCAAAGAAAAAAAGAGGCGCAATGAGGTAGCTGTGTGACTAAGCTAAGCGACCCTAGTGGCCGACACAAACACCTGGCCCATCTAGGAGTGGCACTGCAGTGTCACGCAGGATGGCCCTTCAAAAAAATACTCCACAAACAGCACATGACGCAAAGAAAAATGAAAGAAAAAAGAGGTGCAAGATGGAATTGTCCTTGGGCCCTCCCACCCACCCTTATGTTGTAAAAACAGGACATGCACACTTTAACGAACCCATCATTTCAGCGACAGAGTCTGCCACACGACTGTGACTGAAATGACTGGTTGGTTTGGGCCCCCACCAAAAAAGAAGCAATCAATCTCTCCTTGCACAAACTGGCTCTACGGAGGCTAGATGTCCACCTCATCATCATCGTCCGATTCATCACCCCTTTCACTGTGTACATCCCCCTCCTCACAGATTATTAATTCGTCCCCACTGGATTCCACCATCTCAGGTCCCCGTGTACTTTCTGGAGGCAATTGCTGCTGGTGAATGTCTCCATGGAGGAATTGATTATAATTCATTTTAATGAACATCATCTTCTCCACATTTTCTGGAAGTAACCTCGTACGCCGATTGCTGACAAGGTGAACGGCTGCACTAAACACTCTTTCGAAGTACACACTGGAGGGAGGGCAACTTAGGTAGAATAAAGCCAGTTTGTGCAAGGGCCTCCAAATTGCCTCTTTTTCCTGCCAGTATACGTACGGACTGTCTGACGTGCCTACTTGGATGCGGTCACTCATATAATCCTCCACCATTCTTTCAATGGTGAGAGAATCATATGCAGTGACAGTAGACGACTTGTCAGTAATCGTTGGCAGGTCCTTCAGTCCGGACCAGATGTCAGCATCAGCAGTCGCTCCAGACTGCCCTGCATCACCGCCAGCGGGTGGGCTCGGAATTCGTAGCCTCTTCCTCGCACCCCCAGTTGCGGGAGAATGTGAAGGAGGAGATGTTGACGGGTCACGTTCCGCTTGACTTGACAATTTTGTCACCAGCAGGTCTTTGAACCTCTGCAGACTTGTGTCTGCCGTAAAGAGAGATCCAAGGTAGGTTTTAAATCTAGGATCGAGCACGGTGGCCAAAATGTAGTGCTCTGATTTCAACAGATTGACCACACGTGAATCCTGGTTAAGCGAATGAAGGGCTCCATCCACAAGTCCCACATGCCTAGCGGAATCGTTCTGTTTTATCTCCTCCTTCAATGCCTCCAGCTTCTTCTGCAAAAGCCTGATGAGGGGAATGACCTGACTCAGGCTGGCAGTGTCTGAACTGACTTCACATGTGGCAAGTTCAAAAGGTTGCAGAACCTTGCACAACGTTGAAATCATTCTCCACTTCGCTTGAGACAGGTACAGTCCCCCTCCTTTGCCTATATCGTAGGCAGATGTATAGGCTTGAATGGCCTTTTGCTGCTCCTCGATCCTCTGAAGCATATAGAGGGTTGAATTCCACCTCGTTACCACCTCTTGCTTCAGATGATGGCAGGGCAGGTTCAGGTGTTTTTGGTGGTGCTCCAGTCTTCTGTACGCGGTGCCTGTACGCCAAAAGTGGCCCGCAATTCTTCTGGCCACCGACAGCATCTCTTGCACGCCCCTGTCGTTTTTTAAATAATTCTGCACCACCAAATTCAAGGTATGTGCAAAACATGGGACGTGCTGGAATTTGCCCAGATGTAATGCACTCACAATATTGCTGGCGTTGTCCGATGTCACAAATCCCCAGGAGAGTCCAATTGGGGTAAGCCATTCTGCGATGATCTTCCTCAGTTGCCGTAAGAGGTTTTCAGCTGTGTGCCTATTCTGGAAAGCAGTGATACAAAGCGTAGCCTGTCTAGGAACGAGTTGGCGTTTGCGAGATGCTGCTACTGGTGCCACCGCTGCTGCTGTTCTTGCAGCGGGAGGCAATACATCTACCCAGTGGGCTTTCACAGTCATGTAGTCCTGAGTCTGACCTGCTCCACTTGTCCACATGTCCGTGGTTAAGTGGACATTGGGTACAACTGCATTTTTTAGGACACTGGTGAGTCTTTTTCTGACGTCCGTGTACATTCTCGGTATCGCCTGCCTAGAGAAGTGGAACCTAGATGGTATTTGGTAACGGGGGCACACTACCTCAAGAAATTGTCTAGTTCCCTGTGAACTAACGGCGGATACCGGACGCACGTCTAACACCAACATAGTTGTCAAGGCCTCAGTTATCCGCTTTGCAACAGGATGACTGCTGTGATATTTCATCTTCCTCGCAAAGGACTGTTGGACAGTCAATTGCTTACTGGAAGTAGTACAAGTGGTCTTCCGACTTCCCCTCTGGGATGACGATCGACTCCCAGCAGCAACAACAGCAGCGCCAGCAGCAGTAGGCGTTACACGCAAGGATGCATCGGAGGAATGGCCTGCAGGACTATTGGCTTTCCTGGGTAAGGAGGAAATTGACACTGAGGGAGTTGGTGGTGTGGTTTGCGCGAGCTTGGTTACAAGAGGAAGGGATTTACTGGTCAGTGGACTGCTTCCGCTGTCGCCCAAAGTTTTTGAACTTGTCACTGACTTATTATGAATGCGCTGCTGGTGACGTATAAGGGAGGATGTTCCGAGGTGGTTAACGTCCTTACCCCTACTTATTACAGCTTGACAAAGGCAACACACGGCTTGACACCTGTTGTCCGCATTTCTGTTGAAATACTTCCACACAGAAGAGCTGATTTTTTTGGTATTTTCACCAGGCATGTCAATGGCCATATTCCTCCCACGGACAACAGGTGTCTCCCCGGGTGCCTGACTTAAACAAACCACCTCACCATCAGAATCCTCCTTGTCAATTTCCTCCCCAGCGCCAGCAACACCCATATCCTCATCCTGGTGTACTTCAACACTGACATCTTCAATTTCACTATCAGGAACTGGACTGCGGGTGCTCCTTTCAACACTTGCAGGGGGCGTGCAAATGGTGGAAGGCGCAAGCTCTTCCCGTCCAGTGTTGGGAAGGTCAGGCATCGCAACCGACACAATTGGACTCTCCTTTGGGATTTGGGATTTCGAAGAACGCACAGTTCTTTGCTGTGCTTTTGCCGCAAGTCTTTTCTTTTTTCTAGCGAGAGGATGAGTGCTTCCATCCTCATGTGAAGCTGAACCACTAGCCATGATCATAGGCCAGGGCCTCAGCCGTTCCTTGCCACTCCGTGTCGTAAATGGCATATTGGCAAGTTTACGCTTCTCCTCAGATGCTTTTAATTTAGATTTTTGGGTCATTTTTTTACTGATCTTTTGTGTTTTGGATTTTACATGCTCTGTACTATGACATTGGGCATCGGCCTTGGCAGACGACGTTGATGGCATTTCATCGTCTCGGCCATGACTAGTGGCAGCAGCTTCAGCACGACGTGGAAGTGGATCTTGATCTTTCCCTATTTTTTTAACCTCCACATTTTTATTCTCCATATTTTGCGCACAACTAAAAGCCACCACAGGTATACAATGTAGATGGATGGATAGTATAGTATTATATTACTTATGGACGATGAGTGATGACACAGAGGTAGGTACAGCCGTGGCCTACCGTACTGCTGCTTATATATATAATATACTGTATAACGGACCTGGTGGACACTGTCAGCAGACTGCTAAACTAGGACGAAGAAAAAAAAACACCACAGGTATACAATGTAGGTGGATGGATAGTATAGTATTATATTACTTATGGACGACGAGTGATGACACAGAGGTAGGTACAGCCGTGGCCTACCGTACTGCTGCTTATATATATAATATACTGTATAACGGACCTGGTGGACACTGTCAGCAGACTTCTAAACTAGTATGAAGAAAAAAACAACAACACAGGTATACAATGTAGATGGATGGATAGTATAGTATTATATTACTTATGGACGATGAGTGCACTGATGACACAGAGGTAGGTACAGCCGTGGCCTACCGTACTGCTGCTTATATATATAATATACTGTATAACGGACCTGGTGGACACTGTCAGCAGACTGCTAAACTAGGATGAAGAAAAAAACAACAACACAGGTATACAATGTAGATGGATGGATAGTATAGTATTATATTACTTATGGACGACGAGTGCACTGACGACACAGAGGTAGGTACAGCCGTGGCCTACCGTACTGCTGCTTATATATATAATATACTGTATAACGGACCTGGTGGACACTGTCAGCAGACTGCTAAACTAGTATGAAGAAAAAAAAAAACACCACAGGTATACAATGTAGATGGATGGATAGTATAGTATTATTGAGGTCATTCCGAGTTGTTCGCTCGCAAGGCGATTTTAGCAGAGTTGCTCACGCTAAGCCTACGCCTACTGGGAGTGAATCTTAGCATCTTTAAATTGCGAACGAAGTATTCGCAATATTGCGATTACACACCTCGTAGCAGT
Organism: Pseudophryne corroboree; assembly: GCF_028390025.1. Classification (NCBI taxonomy): domain Eukaryota; kingdom Metazoa; phylum Chordata; class Amphibia; order Anura; family Myobatrachidae; genus Pseudophryne; species Pseudophryne corroboree. The sequence goes on from NC_086449.1 coordinate 258,905,500, forward strand.
TTCTGAGTAGCTTCAGACTTACTCGGCATCTGCGATCAGTTCAGTGCTTGTCGTTCCTGGTTTGACGTCACAAACACTCCCAGCGTTCGCCCAGACACTCCTCCGTTTCTCCGGCCACTCCTGCATTTTTTCCGGAAACGGTAGCGTTTTTTTCCCACACGCCCATAAAACGGCCTGTTTCCGCCCAGTAACACCCATTTCCTGTCAATCACATTACGATCGCCAGAACGATGAAAAAGCCGTGAGTAAAATTACTAAGTGCATAGCAAATTTACTTGGAGCAGTCGCAGTGCGGACATTGCGCATGCGCATTAAGCGGAAAATCGCTGCGATGCGAAGATTTTTACCGAGCGATCAACACGGAATGAGGGCCTATATTACTTATGGACGACGAGTGACGACACAGATGTAGGTACAGCCGTGGCCTACCGTACTGCTGCTTATATATATAATATACTGTATAACGGACCTGGTGGACACTGTCAGCAGACTGCTAAACTAGGATGAAGAAAAAAACAACAACACAGGTATACAATGTAGATGGATGGATAGTATAGTATTATATTACTTATGGACGACGAGTGCACTGACGACACAGAGGTAGGTACAGCCGTGGCCTACCGTACTGCTGCTTATATATATAATATACTGTATAACGGACCTGGTGGACACTGTCAGCAGACTGCTAAACTAGTATGAAGAAAAAAAAAACACCACAGGTATACAATGTAGATGGACGGATAGTATAGTATTATATTACTTATGGACGACGAGTGCACTGACGACACAGAGGTAGGTACAGCCGTGGCCTACCGTACTGCTGCTTATATATATAATATACTGTATAACTGACCTGGTGGACACTGTCAGCAGACTGCTAAACTAGTATGAAGAAAAAAAAACACAGGAGTGTTTTTCAGGCAGACAAACGTATACTGGACTGGTGGTCACTGTCAGCAAAACTGTGCACTGTACTCCTGCTATAACTGCTCCCCAGTCCCCACAATTAGGCAGTGTGAGCAGAGCAGTGCACTCAGCACAGATATATCATGCAGCAGTGCAGCACACTGAGTGAGCACAGATATGGTGGTCGGAGCGTTTTTTTCAGGCAGAGAAACAAAGGATTAAACTCACTCGTGGTATAATCAAAACCCTGCACTGTACTCCCTAACAGCTGCTCCCCGTCCCCAATCCTCCCCACAATTATAACTAACTAAGTCACTCTGTGTTCTACTATAACGGAGAGGACGCCAGCCACGTCCTCTCCCTATCAATCTCAATGCACGTGTGAAAATGGCGGCGACGCGCGGCTCCTTATATAGAATCCGAGTCTCGCGAGAATCCGACAGCGGGATGATGACGTTCGGGTGCGCTTGGGTTAACCGAGCAAGGCGGGAGGATCCGAGTCGCTCGGACCCGTGTAAAAAAAAGGTGAAGTTCGTGCGGGTTGGATTCCGAGGATCCGAACCCGCTCATCACTAATATGTAGCACACTGAGCACAGATATGGAGCGTTTTTCAGGCAGAGAACGTATAATACTGGTGGTCACTGGTCAGCAAAACTCTGCACTGTACTCCTCCTATATAATAATGCTGGTCCCCAGTCCCCACAATAAAGCAGTGTGAGCACAGATATATGCAGCAAACTGAGTACAGATATGGAGCGTTTTGCAGGCAGAGAACGTATAATACTGGTGGTCACTGGTCAGCAAAACTCTGCACTGTACTCCTCCTATATAATACTGCTGGTCCCCAGTCCCCACAATAAAGCAGTGTGAGCACAGATATATGCAGCACACTGAGCACAGATATGGAGCGTTTTTCAGGCAGAGAACGTATAATACTGGTGGTCACTGGTCAGCAAAACTCTGTACTGTACTCCTCCTATATAATAATGCTGGTCCCCAGTCCCCACAATAAAGCAATGTGAGCACAGATATATGCAGCAAACTGAGTACAGATATGGAGCGTTTTGCAGGCAGAGAACGTATAATACTGGTGGTCACTGGTCAGCAAAACTCTGCACTGTACTCCTCCTATATAATACTGCTGGTCCCCAGTCCCCACAATAAAGCAGTGTGAGCACAGATATATGCAGCACACTGAGCACAGATATGGAGCGTTTTTCAGGCAGACAACGTATAATACTTTTGGTCACTGGTCAGCAAAACTCTGCACTGTACTCCTCCTATAATACTGCTGGTCCCCAGAATAAAGATATTTGCACTGCAGCCCCCTGAAACAAAGTGAGAGGACGCCAGCCACGTCCTCTCACTATCATTTCCAATGCACGAGAGAAAAATGGCGGCGACGCGCGGCTCCTTATATAGAATCCGAATCTCGCGAGAATCCGACAGCGGGATGATGACGTTCGGGCGCGCTCGGGTTAACCGAGCAAGGCGGGAGGATCCGAGTCTGCCTCGGACCCGTGTAAAAAGGGTGAAGTTCGGGGGGGTTCGGATTCCGAGGAACCGAACCCGCTCATCACTAGTATATAGGTGTCAGCTTGTGTATTTCGGTGTACGCATAGGTGTCATCTTATGTCAGTGTATGTATAGGTGTCAGCGTGTTTATATAGGTGTCGCATGTGTATGTCAGTGTGTATGTATAGGTGTCAGCGTGTGTACATCGGTGTACGTATAGGTGTCAGCCTGTGTACATCGGTGTACGTATAGGTGTCAGCATGTGTACGTCAGTGTATGTATAGGTGTCAGCGTGTGTACGTCGGTGAACGTATTGGTGTCAGAGCATGTACGTATAGGTGTCAACTTATGTCAGTGTGTGTATAGGTGGCAGCAGGTGTACGTCAGTGTACATATAGGTGTCAGCAGGTGTACGTCGGTGTAAGTATAGGTGTCAGTGCATGTACGTATAGGTGTCAACTTATGTCAGTATATGTATAGGTGTCAGCATGTGTACGTTGGTGTATGTATATATGTCAGCAGGTGTATGTATAGGTGTCAGCAGGTGTACGTCAGTGTACGTATAGGTATCGTGTGTACATCGGTGTACCTATAGGTGTCAGCATCTGTACGTCGGAGTACATATAGGTGTCAGCGTGTGTACATCAGTGTACGTATAGGTGTCAGTGCGTGTACGTATAGGTGTCAACTTATGTCAGTATATGTATAGGTGTCAGCATGTGTATGTTGGAGTACATATACTTGTCAGCAGGTGTACGTATAGGTGTCAGTGTGTGTATGTCGGTGTACATATTGGTGTCAGCGGCTGTTCATCGGTGTATGTATAGCTGTTAGTGTGTGTATATCAGTGTATGCATAGGTGTCAGCTTGTGTACTGTATGTTAGTGGAAAAATATGGGAGTGGCCACCAGGGGCGTATCTACTCATTGGCCAGGATGGCACTTGCCAGGGGTGCCAGCTGAGGAGGGGCGCCACCCGGCAGTGTCATCCGTGGCCATGGGTAGAACCTAGTGTGCCCCAGTCCCTCTGAGCAGTGCCTGGCAAGGACGGGGACTCGCACCGCATGTACTTACTGTTAACAGCGCCGGTGCTCAGTACCGCACTACAGTAAGGACGCTCTAAAACTACAGCTCCCAGCAGCCCTTGCTGCTGGGAGCTGTAGTTTCTTTAGCGCTTTATCACGGTAATGCGAGACACCGGGCCACAGTGCTTGATGAGTGGAGGGCGGCGCAGCAGCTCCTGCAGGTCCAGCTGGAGGTGTGAGGAGCGGCCGGGAGGTGACAAGCGTCATCCCCCCTGCCCATGAAAAACGTGCTGTTCAAACGGATCCTTTTGTGAGTAGGGGCACACTGCACACTGTGGAGACTGAGAGAGGAAGGATGTACAGTGGCGCACACTGCACGGGGTAATAGTAAAGAGAACACTGCCCAGTGGAGGGGGGGGGGTGTATTATGAAGAAGAACACACTATCCCAGTGGATCCCAAAGTTTTTTTAATCACGGCACCGCTAGGCCTAAAGTTTATTATTTAGAAATTTAGTAGAAATATTATGTTAAGTAAATAGTGTTTATATGTCATCCTTAGGGTCAGTTGTGTGGTGAAGGACAGGATTTGCTTCTGTTTGTTCACATATTGTATGATTGGCAGCCACCAGCACTGCTATTCCCTACTACATTGACCATAAATACTTTCCCGGGCAGGTTAATAAATCATGGTAAATTGCTGCTGCTAAATACTGGCCACAGGGCCTGATTCAGACTGATTGCTGCTGTGGCACAGCGGGCAATTATCGATTGACTGTGCATGGGTATGCACCACAATGCACACATGTGTCACCAAACAGCTTGTGCGAAAATTTTGATTGCACAGCCATTCACAAGCTGATTGACAGGATGAGGCCATTTGTGGGTGGTAACTGCCCGTTTTCTGGGAGTGTCAGGGAAAACACAGGCGTGCCCAAGCATTTTCTGGGAGGGTGTCTGATGTCAGCTCCTAACCCGATCATCCTGTTCTTTTCGCACTGTAGGAGTAAGTCCTGGACTGCACACACTGTAAAAAAAATTAAGTGGTGAGTGAGTTATAAACGGATTTGCAGCTGTCCGCTGACTGAGGGGTATTTTACACATGCAATCACACACTTGCACTGGCGACTTAACACTCCCCCTTGGGCAGCGACTACCTGATCGCAGGACAACCAAATTTGTAGTACAGCGATCAGGTCTGAATTAGGCTCACACTGTAAGGAGCACTACTGTGTGGCATAATGGGTATAAGGGGGACTACTGTGTGGCGTAAAATGAGTAAGGGGCACTACTGTGTGTTGTAATTTGAATTTGTGGTACTATTTTGTGGCCAAGCCCTGTTTTCAGCACACACGCCTTCCCTATTTCAAACATGGGGGGGCGCTCATCCCCTTACTTTGCCAGGGGCGCTCCGACTCCTAGATACACCCCTGGTGGCCACATGCCAGAAGGGACATGGCCGCTGAAAATGGGGCGTGTCAAAAATGACATGCAACCTTTTTCTCGTCACTCTGAGAACATTTCATATGCACCTTACCTATATGATGGTTTCTCACAAGGGGGAACTTCTGAAGAAATGTATCCTCCCTGGTCAGAATGTGTCTTCAGTCGGAATTTACTATTCATGTAGGAAATCACATGGAAGATGCCTGTTTGTGTAGAAATACTGTATAACCAAAGTCATCGTTATACAACAGAGATTCAACCAGATTCATGCTAACTGTGGGGGTCATTCCGAGTTGTTCGCTCGTTGCCGATTTTCGCAACGAAGCGATTAAGGCAAAAATGCGCATGCGCATGGTACACAGTGCGCATGCGCTAAGTATTTTAACACAAAACTTAGTAGATTTACACACGTCCGAACGAAGAATTTTCATCGTTGATGTGATCGGAGTGTGATTGACAGGAAGTGGGTGTTTCTGGGCGGAAACTGACCGTTTTCTGGGAGTGTGCGGAAAAACGCAGGCGTGCCAGGATAAAACACGGGAGTGTCTGGAGAAACGGGGGAGTGGCTAGCCGAACGCAGGGCGTGTTTGTGATGTCAAACCAGGAACAAAACGGGCTGAGCTGATCGCAGTGTAGGAGTAAGTCTCGAGCTACATAGAAACTGCTAAGAATTTTCTATTCGCAATTCTGCTAATCTTTCGTTCGCAATTCTGCTATGCTATGATACACTCCCAGAGGGCGGCGGCCTAGCGTGTGCAATGCTGCTAAAATCTGCTAGCGAGCGAACAACTCGGAATGAGGGCTTTTGTCACCTTCTACACCCTGCATCTCTCAGCTACACCATTATCTTTACCCCTGCGGCTCCCAGCCACAATATCATGTTCTTCCCGCTGTCTCCAAGCCACACCATCATCTCCCCCTGCATCTCTCCAGGGCTGCCAAGAGAAATCTCGGGCCCCGGTACAACATTCCCCCCCTCCTCCCCGGAGTGGGTGTGGCCACAGTATATATAAATATATATAGATCTCTCTCTCTACATACTACCACTAATGGAAATGTATGGATGCATGCATTATAGACATACTTGCCTACCCTCCCGGAAGAACAGGCAAGTCTCCTGATTTCAGGGGTCACCCCCTGCCCGACCGCCCACTTAGCGGGAAAAGAGGGCGGTCCGGGCAGGCGATGGCGCGATTCTTGTTGAATCGCGTCATCATAGCCATGCTCCCTGCTGTATAATGCCGGTTATAGCGGCATTACACAGCGGGGGGGAGTGGATAACATGACGCGCTCAGCAGCCACGCCCCGTTCTGCCTCTGGCCCGCCACCCTCAGCACGTCACCACACTGCCCGCCTGCCCTGCTGAGCCGTCCGGCTGCTCTCTCCTGGAGAGAGCAGACCAAAAGTCGGCAAGTATGATATAGAATATTTATTTAGAATTAGTAAATTGTTAGCAGCTACCTGCAGCACCACAGTGGTGTGTCCGTCACTCACTGTCACAGTTCTCAGCTCACAGAGTTGCAGCCTAACAGGCTAGCTCCAGACCCTCCAACATGACCTGCCCCACTAGGTACAAAATGCTCTGTTTCTGGACTTCCCTCTTAATTTATGATTTCCATCACTTGTGTTGAACTAGCTAAATGATAAGAAAGCTGTTTCTTCACAGGTGATGGCAATAATAAATTAAGAGGGAAGTCCAGAAACAGAGCATTTTGTACTAGTGGGGCGGGTCATGTTGGATGGTATGTAGCTCCCGACGAGATGACCAGTCATGTTGCTGATTCTTAACAACTGAGGTGAGCTGTGCCACTTCTTAAACACACGGGTTACGCCCAGCCACCAGCTTCCTCTCAGTCCCTGCCCGCCACCTGAAGCCTGCTGATTCCGAAGAGGTCATCCAGAGCCAGCTGTAGAGATTGCATCATCATCTCACGAGATCCTAGAGGTGGTGCTGCAGCTGGAAGTGGCTGTGAGGGATGTTGATGACAAGGGACAAACAGCCAGGTGATACACACATACATCACTCCTCCCGGTGGCTCAACCGACCGCTCGCATGCACGTCCGCCCACTGATTTATAATACAGAAACCCCCCCCACCACCAAAAAAAAGGCTACTGGTGTATGCTGACCTGAGCCCCTTTGCATGCCCGGACCCAGGTAATCTGTACCCCTTTCCCCCTCTCTCGGCACTACTGCATCTCTCAGCCACACCATTATTTCCCTCCTACTACTCTCAGCCACAACGCCATCCCCCCAGCATCTCTCAGTCACACCGCCATCTCACCCCTGCTACTCCGTCCCCCCTCCTTCAGTCTGTGTCTCAGCCGGCGTCCCCATCTCCTTCAGTCTGTGTCTAAAAGCCTGTGTCCCCACCTCCTTCAATCTGTGTCTCTAAGCCTGCATACCCCCTCCTTCAGTCTGTCTCCCAGCTTGCGTCCCCCCCTCCTTCTATCTGTGTCTCTCAGCTTGCGTCCCCCCTCCTTCAGTCTGTGTCTCCCAGCCTGCGTCCCCCCACTCCTTCACTCTGTGTCTCTCAGCCTGCATCCCTCCCTCCTTCATTATGTGTCTCCCAGTCTGCTTCCTCCCTCCTTCATCAGTCTGTGTCTCAGCCTGTATCTCACCCTCCTTCACTCTGTGTCTCTCAGCCTGCGACTCCACCTCCTTCATTCTGTGTCTCCCAGCCTGCATCCCCCCTTCTTCAGTCTGTGTATCCCAGCCTGCGTCCCCCCTATTTCAGTCTGGGTCTCAGCCTGCATCTCCCCCTCCTCACTCTGTGTCTCTCAACCTGCGTCCCCCCCTCCTTCAATCTGTGTCTCCCAGCCTGTGCCCACCCTCCTTCACTCTGTGTCTCCCAGCCTGCATCCCCCACTCCTTCACTCTGTGTCTCTCAGCCTGCATCCCTCCCTCTTTCATTATGTGTCCCTCAGCCTGCGTCCTCCGTCCTTCACTCCCTGTCTCTCAGCCTGTATCTCCCCCTCCTTCAGTATGTGTCTCCCAGCCTGCTTCCCCCCTCCTTCAGTCTGTGTCTCAGCCTGTATCTCCATCTCCTTAACTCTGTGTCTCTCAGCCTGCGCGCCCCCCTTTTTCAATCTGTGTCTCTCAACCTGCATCCCACTCCTTCACTGTGTCTCTCAGCCTGCATCCTCCCCCTACTTCACTGTGTCTCTCAGCTTGCATTCCCCCTCCTTCAGTCTGTGTTTCCCAGCCTGCGTCGCCCCATCCTTCAGTCTGTGTCTCCCAGTCTGCGTCCCCCATCCTTCAGTCTGTGTTTCCCAGCCTGCATCCCCCCTCCTTCAGTCTCTGTCTCCCAGCCTGCATCCCAACCTCCTTCAGTCTGTGTCTCAGCCTGCGTCGTCCCCCTCCTTCACTCTGTGTCTCCCAGGCTGCATTTCCCCACTAATTCACTCTCTGTCTCTCAGCCTGCGTCCCCCCTTCACTCTGTGTCTCAGCCTGCGTCACCCCTACTTTACTCTATGTCTCTCAGCCTGCAACCCCACCTCCTTCAATCTGTGTCTCCCAGCCTGCGTCCCCCCCTTCTTCAGTCTGGGTCTCAGCCTGCATCTCCCTCTCCTCATTCTGTGTCTCTCAGCCTGCGTCACCCCTCCTTTACTCTGTGTCTCTCAGCCTGCGTCCCCCCCTCCTTCAGTCTGGGTCTCCTAGCCTGCGTCCCCTCCTTCTTCAGTCTGGGTCTCAGCCTGCATCTCCCCCTCCTCACTCTGTGTCTCTCAGCCTGCGTCCCCCCCCTTCAATCTGTGTCTCCGAGCCTGCATTTCCCCCTCCTTAACTCTGTGTCTCTCAGCCTGCGTCCCCCCTCCTTCAATCTGTGTCTCTCAGCCTGCGACCCCACCTCCTTCACTCAGTGTCTCCCAGCCTGCATCCCCCCACTCCTTCACTCTGTGTCTCTCAGCCTGCATCCCTCCCTCTTTCATTATGTGTCCCTCAGCCTGCGTCCCCCATCCTTCGCTCCCTGTCTCTCAGCCTGCATCTCCCCATCCTTCAGTATGTGTCTCCCAGCCTGCTTCCCCCCTCCTTCAGTCTGTGTCTCAGCCTGTATCTCCCTCTCCTTAACTCTGTGTCTCTTAGCCTGCCCCCCCTTTTTTCAATCTGTGTCTCTCAGCCTGCATCCCCCCTCCTTCACTGTGTCTCTCAGCCTGCATCCTCCCCCTACTTCACTGTGTCTCTCAGCTTGCATTCCCCCTCCTTCAGTCTGTGTTTCCCAGCCTGCGTCGCCCCATCCTTCAGTCTGTGTCTCCCAGCCTGCGTTCCCCATCCTTCAGTCTGTGTCTCTCAGCCTGCGTCCCCCCTCCTTCAGTCTGTGTCTCCCAGCCTGCATCCGAACCTCCTTCAGTCTGTGTCTCAACCTGCGTCGTCCCCCTCCTTCACTTTGTGTCTCCCAGGCTGCATTTCCCCACTAATTCACTCTCTATCTCTCAGCCTGCGTCCCCTCTTCACTCTGTGTCTCAGCCTGCGTCACCCCTCCTTTACTCTGTGTCTCTCAGCCTGCAACACCACCTCCTTCAATCTGTGTCTCCCAGCCTGCGTCCCCCCTCCTTCAGTCTGGGTCTCCCAGCCTGCTTCCACCCCTTCTTCAGTCTGGGTCTCAGCCTGCATCCTTCCCCCCTTCAATCTGTGTCTCCGAGCCTGCATCTCCCCCTCCTTCAATCTGTGTCTCAGCCTGTATCTCCCTCTCCTTAACTCTGTGTCTCTCAGCCTGCGCCCCCCCCCCCTTTTTTTCAATCTGTGTCTCTCAACCTGCATCCCACCTCCTTCACTATGTCTCTCAGCCTGCATCCGCCCCCTCCTTCACTGTGTCTCTCAGCCTGCATCCCCCCTCCTTCAGTCTGTGTTTCCCAGCCTGCTTCCCCCATCCTTCAGTATGTGTCTCCCAGCCTGCGTTCCCCATCCTTCAGTCTGTGTCTCCCAGCCTGCATCCCCCTTCCTTCAGTCTCTGTCTCCCAGCCTGCATCCCAACCTCCTTCAGTCTGTGTCTCAGCCTGCATCGTCCCACTCCTTCACTCTGTGTCTCCCAGGCTGCATTTCCCCACTAATTCACTCTCTGTCTCTCAGCCTGCGTCCCCTCCTTTACTCTGTGTCTCTCAGCCTGCAACCCCACCTCCTTCAATCTGTGTCTCCCAGCCTGCGTCCCCCCTCCTTCAGTCTGGGTCTCCCAGCCTGCGTCAACCCCTTCTTCAGTCTGGGTCTCAGCCTGCATCCTTCCCCCCCTTCAATCTGTGTCTCCCAGCCTGCATCTCCCCCTCCTTCACTCTGTGTCTCCCAGCCTGTGTCCCTCCCTCCTTCAGTCTGTGACTCAGCCTGCATCTCCCCCTCCTTAACTCTGTGTCTCTCAGCCTGCATCCACCCCCCCTCCTTCAGTCTGTCTCCAGCCTGTGCCCCCCCCTCCTTCAGTCTGTCTCCCAGCCTGTGTCCCCCCTCCTTCAGTCTGTGTCTCCCAGCATGTGTCTCCCCCTCCTTCAGTCTGTGTCTCCCAGCCTGCATCCCTCCTCCTTCAGTCTCTGTCTCCCAGCCTGCGTCGCCCCTTTGTTCAGTCTGTGTCTCCCAGCCTGTGTCCCCACCTCCTTCAATCTATTCACTCTGTGTCTCTCAGCCTACATTCCCCCATTTACTCTGTGTCTCTCAGCAAGCGTCCCCCCTCCTTCATGCTCTGTCTCTCAACCGGCATCCCCCCTTCAGTCTGTGTCTCCCAGCCTGCGCACCACCCTCCTTCAGTCTGTGTCTCCTAGCCTGTGTCCCCTACCTTCTTCACTCTGTGTCTCTCAGTGTCCACCCCCCCACCCCCTCCTTCAGTTTGTGTCTCCCAGCATGCATCCCCCCTCCTTCAGTCTGTGTCTCCTAGCCTGCGTCCCCCCTACTTCAGTCTGTGTCTCAGCCTGCATCTACCCCTCCTTAAGTCTGTGTCTCTCAGCCTCCGTCCCCATCCTCCTTCACTGTGACTCTCAGCCTGCGTCCCCCCTCCTTCAGTCTGTGTCTCAGCCGGCGTCCCCCCTCCTTCAGTCTGAGTCTCCCAGCCTGTGTCCCTCCACTCCTACACTCTGTCTTTCAACCTGCATCCCCCCTTCATTCAGTCTGTGTCTCCCAGCCTGCGTCCCCACCTCCTTTGCTCTGTGTCTCTCAGCCTGCATCCCCCCATTCACTGTGTCTCTCAGCCTGCATTCCCCCATTCACCATGTTTCTCTCAGCCTGCGTCCCAGCCCCCATTCACTCTGTGTCTCTCAACAAGCATCCCCCCTCCTTCACACTCTGTCTCTCAACCTGCGTCCCTCCTGCATTCAATCTGTGTCTCCCAGCCTGCGTGTGTACACCCAACTGATGTCACTGTACACCCCCTGCAGGCGGCTATGTACTGCGCAGGCGCAACAAATTGAAATTCCCTATCTCTATAATGGGGCATATTTTACCAAATTTAAAAAAAATAAACTTTCTGAAAAACCTTAACCACAAAAGGCAGTACACTGGGACAAGCTCTATCTAATAATAGAAACCCCAAGTCTTAATTCTTCCTCTACCCTGACTTATGCCTTCCCAAAAATCCGCCCATAGACTACATTAGAATAACTGGCAAAAAAGGAAAGCAGGAAATGGCAGAAAAAATTGACAGTTTAAACTGTAGATTGCTCCCAATTATTCATTTTCAATTTTAATATCAGCTCAGTACATCCAATAACTTTTGAGGTGAAGCCCCTCAAACACAATGCCCCCATCTCAGAAGTTCCCAATGTAAGGGAACGACCGTGACCTTATAATATAATGAAAACATATAAAGGTGTCATATATAGAAAGGTATATCTCAAGAGTTTAACACGTATAATCGCATGCAGATTAGTGGTCTGGTCTAGAAATTAGGTTAGTGAAGACTGTCGACATCAGTCGGAAAAGGCAGTGCAGGTAAGTGCGGAGGCCCATAGGTGTATCAATATAGTAGTATAGTATGGAAATTCGAATAATGATGACTGCGTCGACTTGAGTCGGAAAAATCAGTACAGTACAGTACAGTATGGAGGCCCATAGGTATATCAATAATTATTATAATAACCCGGAGTATCCATCTACTAGTGTTGTTTATGATCATAATGGAGTGAGATGCCAATAGGTTGGGGTGTATCAGATCCCAAGGAATCTGTTACCAGTAGACGACCATAACTGCCAAAAGAATAAGGTGCAGTAAAATCTAGAAAGTGCATTAGTGTGGCAAAATATGGAATACAGATAATGATGTGAGTCACATACAGTATAATAAGATAGAGAGATCAGGCATGGCGATGCTTAAGAAAAATGTGTAGAAGATTGTTACATTTATATAGAAAAACTGGTATTGCAGAATGAGATGTCAACAGGATAGAGTGTATCATATCACCGGGAAATCTATTTAATAATGCTATTATTATGGTCTAATAGCCCTCATTCCGAGTTGTTCGCTCGCTAGCTGCTTTTAGCAGCATTGCACACGCTAAGCCACCGCCCTCTGGGAGTGTATCTTAGCTTAGCAGAATTGCGAACGAAAGATTAGCAGAATTGCGAATAGAAATTTCTTAGCAGTTTCTGAGTAGCTCGAGACTTACTCCTACATTGCGATCAGTTCAGTCAGTTTCGTTCCTGGTTTGACGTCACAAACACACCCAGCGTTCGGCCAGACACTCCCCCGTTTCTTTAGACACTCACGCGTTTTTCCCAGAAACGCCAGCGTTTTTTCGCACACTCCCAGAAAATGTCCATTTTCCGCCCAGAACCACCCACTTCCTGTCAATCACACTATGATCACCAGAACGATGAAAAATCCTCGTTAGGCCGTGAGTAAAATACCTAACTTTTGTGTAAAATAACTAAGCGCATGCGCTCTGCGAACCTTGCGCATGCGCAGTAAGCGACTAATTGCAGTATAGCGAAAAATCGGCAACAATCGGCATGTCAGAAGAAGACCATAGTGCCGAAATAATAAGGTGCATTCAAATCCGAGAGTAGTATGGCAAGATATAGGTAAATGATGAGAGATACACACAGTTTAATCAAATGAAAAGATCAGGGATAGCATTACTTGAGGAAAAAAGAGGATTGTTCTCATTCATGCTTCTATTACCAAAATGATCAAATCCATAGAGAAGCTTTTAAAATGTGCGGTGTAGGTATAGGGGGTTTCATGTCTCCTCTGTACAATGGCACAGTTGTGCGCTTGTCAGAGGAGACTGTTGGCGCGCGGCCTGTCGCAGCGTGAGTGACAGTGACTCACTGTCACAGAATGCAGCAGCGCCCTCAGCGGCCCAGCGCTCTACGCCACCACGTAACTTGCGTATGCATCGGGCCGGGCCTGCATGGACACCTATGAGTGGGAATAGTCCCTGTTAGTCAGCATGCGACTGTTGGGCTGTACAGCGCTCGGGATTCTGGTGTCAGTATAGACACATAACTACATCACGTTCTATCTCCACCAGTGGCGGATACAGGGGGGGGCACTCGGGCCCGTGCACCCCCCCTGTCGTTTGTGGCCTCCGTCACCCATCCGTCCGTGTCCCCCCCCTCCCCGGCGCCGCACAGGGAGATGACGGGCGCCCGCTGAGATTGTGTTACCAGCGGGCGCCCGTCTCCCTGAACAGTGGCAGCCGGAGGCAGGAGCTCAGTACTGAGCTACTGCCTCCGGCACTGTCACTGTGCGGCGTGCACTATGGGAGAGACGTCAGTCATGACGTCTCTCTCATAGTGCTGAGGAGAGGACGCCAGGAGGAGGACTGCAGCGGTCTGGAAGCGGGAACGGGGCTTGGTAAGTATGTTCTCTTTTCTCTGCCTCAGTGCAGCGGGGGCATCTACTGGGGGCAAACTAGGGGGAGACATTACTACTGGGGGCATCATCAAGGGACATTACTACTGGGTGGGGGGGGCATTATTACTGGGGGCATTATTACTGGGGGAGCATCTACTGGGGGCAATACTGCTGGTGGCATTACTACTGGGGGGCATTATTACTGGGGGGCATCTACTGGGGGCATTACTATTGGGGGTCATCTATTGGGGGCATTACTACTGGAGGCAGCTACTGGGGACATTTTTACTGGGGGCCATCTACTGGGGGCATTATTACTGGGGGGCATCTACTGAGGGCATTACTACTGGGGGGTCATCTATTGGGGGCAAACTCCTAGGGGGCATTACTACTGGGGGCAAACTACTGGAGGACATTATTACTGGGGGGCAGCTACTGGGGGACATTATTACTGGGGAGCATCTACTGGGGGCAAACTACTGGGGGACATTATTACTGGGGGGCGTCTACTGGGGGCAAACTACTGGGGGACATTATTACTGGGGGCCAACTACACAGGGGCTAACTACTGGGGGCATACTACAGGAGGGCATTACAACTGGCGGCGTAACTACAGGGGCATTACTACTTGGGGGCTAAACTACAGGGGGGCCAAACTACTGGGGGCATAACTACAGGGGCCAAACTACTGGGGGATAACTACAGGGGCCAAACTACTGGGGGCATTACTACTGGGGGCTAAACTACAAGGGGGGCATAACTACAGGGGCTAAACTACAATCGGGCAAACTACAGGGGGGCATTACTACTGGTGGCTAAACTACAAGCAGGCAAACTACTGGGGGCATTACCACTGGGAGGCTAAACTAAAGGGGGGTAAACTACTGGGGTCATAACTGCAGGGGCATTACCAGTGGGGGCATAACTACTAGGGCGCTAAATGACTGGGAACATTACTACAGGCAACATTACTACTGGGGGCAATACGGGCATTGCATAAGGGGCACCACTACTATGGGGTCTATATAAGGGGCACTACCAGTACAGTGGACATTGCAAAATGAGCGCTACAACTGTGGGCATTGTATAAGAAGCGCCACGTCACATGCACCGAAGCCGCACCCCCCATCATTTTCTTCTGGATCCGCCCCTGATCTCCACCATGGCATTAGATAATCACAGTACAATTAAATTCTGATTGTACTACCACCAGCTTTTTATCTTCACATGACTCTCTATGACTCTCTATGTATATTGTATATTCCTCAATGTATATTGTATATTCTTATATTTCCTGGAAATGTCCTTATTGTATTTCTACAATGTTATTTATGTATCCCTATTGTGTTTTTTCTATGTCAACCTATCAATAAAATATGTGTTTTAAAAAAAATGTTTTGTTCAAATAATAAAGCATTTCTACATACTATTGATCTGTTATCATCATCCTGAGATGGAGATAACAGAAGACATATTGTCACTTGAGAAGACTGGTAATAGTGTTTTATAGATGTCAATTAAATCCTGTAATGAATACTTTTTTTATTTCTATAAAGCCATATCATACAAAACAGAGAAATAAAACAAAATATTGCAAAGTAACTTATGTAATACACCCAGTGTCGGACTGGGGTATGAAGGGCCCACCGGGGAATGCAGTGGTAGGGGCCCATGTTTAGGGGTGTGGTCAGTCTCCAGAGGGGTGTGACCAGCTGCTACATTGGTTTGCCTAACCATTAGTGAGTGCATGGGCTGGGCCCCTTGACAAATGTATAAATACTAGAGATGTGCACTTGAAATTTTTCGGGTTTTGTGTTTTGGTTTTGGGTTCGGTTCCGCGGCCGTGTTTTGGGTTCGACCGCGTTTTGGCAAAACCTCACCGAATTTTTTTTGTCGGATTCGGGTGTGTTTTGGATTCGGGTGTTTTTTTCAAAAAACACTAAAAAACAGCTTAAATCATAGAATTTGGGGGTCATTTTCATCCCAAAGTATTATTAACCTCAAAAACCATAATTTCCACTCATTTTCAGTCTATTCTGAATACCTCACACCTCACAATATAATTTTTAGTCCTAAAATTTGCACCGAGGTCGCTGGATGACTAAGCTAAGCGACCCTAGTGGCCGACACAAACACCGGGCCCATCTAGGAGTGGCACTGCAGTGTCACGCAGGATGGCCCTTCCAAAAAACACTCCCCAAACAGCACATGACGCAAAGAAAAAAAGAGGCGCAATGAGGTAGCTGTGTGAGTAAGCTAAGCGACCCTAGTGGCCGACACAAACACCTGGCCCATCTAGGAGTGGCACTGCAGTGTCACGCAGGATGGCCCTTCCAAAAAACACTCCCCAAACAGCACATGACGCAAAGAAAAAAAGAGGCGCAATGAGGTAGCTGTGTGAGTAAGATAAGTGACCCTAGTGGCCGACACAAACACCGGGCCCATCTAGGAGTGGCACTGCAGTGTCATGCAGGATGGCCCTTCCAAAAAACACTCCCCAAACAGCACATGACGCAAAGAAAAAAAGAGGCGCAATGAGGTAGCTGTGTGAGTAAGATAAGCGACCCTAGTGGCCGACACAAACACCGGGCCCATCTAGGAGTGGCACTGCAGTGTCAAGCAGGATGGCCCTTCCAAAAAACACTCCCCAAACAGCACATGACGCAAAGAAAAAAAGAGGCGCAATGAGGTAGCTGTGTGAGTAAGATAAGCGACCCTAGTGGCCGACACAAACACCGGGCCCATCTAGGAGTGGCACTGCAGTGTCATGCAGGATGGCCCTTCCAAAAAACACTCCCCAAACAGCACATGACGCAAAGAAAAAAAGAGGCGCAATGAGGTAGCTGTGTGAGTAAGCTAAGCGACCCTAGTGGCCGACACAAACACCGGGCCCATCTAGGAGTGGCACTGCAGTGTCACGCAGGATGGCCCTTCCAAAAAACCCTCCCCAAACAGCACATGACGCAAAGAAAAAAAGAGGCGCAATGAGGTAGCTGTGTGAGTAAGATAAGCGACCCTAGTGGCCGACACAAACACCGGGCCCATCTAGGAGTGGCACTGCAGTGTCACGCAGGATGGCCCTTCCAAAAAACACTCCCCAAACAGCACATGACGCAAAGAAAAAAAGAGGCGCAATGAGGTAGCTGTGTGAGTAAGATAAGTGACCCTAGTGGCCGACACAAACACCGGGCCCATCTAGGAGTGGCACTGCAGTGTCACGCAGGATGGCCCTTCCAAAAAACACTCCCCAAACAGCACATGACGCAAAGAAAAAAAGAGGCGCAATGAGGTAGCTGTGTGAGTAAGATAAGCGACCCTAGTGGCCGACACAAACACCTGGCCCATCTAGGAGTGGCACTGCAGTGTCACGCAGGATGGCCCTTCCAAAAAACACTCCCCAAACAGCACATGACGCAAAGAAAAATTAAAGAAAAAAGAGGTGCAAGATGGAATTGTCCTTGGGCCCTCCCACCCACCCTTATGTTGTATAAACAGGACATGCACACTTTAACCAACCCATCATTTCAGTGACAGGGTCTGCCACACGACTGTGACTGAAATGACGGGTTGGTTTGGACCCCCACCAAAAAAGAAGCAATTAATCTCTCCTTGCACAAACTGGCTCTACAGAGGCAAGATGTCCACCTCATCATCATCCTCCGATATATCACCGTGTACATCCCCCTCCTCACAGATTATCAATTCGTCCCCACTGGAATCCACCATCTCAGCTCCCTGTGTACTTTGTGGAGGCAATTGCTGCTGGTCAATGTCTCCACGGAGGAATTGATTATAATTCATTTTAATGAACATCATCTTCTCCACATTTTCTGGAAGTAACCTCGTACGCCGATTGCTTACAAGGTGAGCGGCGGCACTAAACACTCTTTCGGAGTACACACTTGTGGGAGGGCAACTTAGGTAGAATAAAGCCAGTTTGTGCAAGGGCCTCCAAATTGCCTCTTTTTCCTGCCAGTATAAGTACGGACTGTGTGACGTGCCTACTTGGATGCGGTCACTCATATAATCCTCCACCATTCTTTCAATGGGGAGAGAATCATATGCAGTGACAGTAGACGATATGTCCGTAATCGTTGACAGGTCCTTCAGTCCGGACCAGATGTCAGCATCAGCAGTCGCTCCAGACTGCCCTGCATCACCGCCAGCGGGTGGGCTCGGAATTCTGAGCCTTTTCCTCGCACCCCCAGTTGCGGGAGAATGTGAAGGAGGAGATGTTGACAGGGCAGCAGAACCTTGCACAACGTTGAAATCATTCTCCACTGCGCTTGAGACAGGTGCATTCCACCTCCTATATCGTGCTGAATTGTATAGGCTTGAATGGCCTTTTGCTGCTCCTCCAACCTCTGAAGCATATATAGGGTTGAATTCCACCTCGTTACCACTTCTTGCTTCAGATGATGGCAGGGCAGGTTCAGGCGTTTTTGGTGTTGCTCCAGTCTTCTGTACGTGGTGCCTGTATGCCGAAAGAGTCCCGCAATTCTTCTGGCCACCGACAGCATCTCTTGCACGCCCCTGTCGTTTTTTAAAAAATTCTGCACCACCAAATTCAAGGTATGTGCAAAACATGGGACGTGCTGGAATTTGCCCAGATTTAATGCGCACACAATATTGCTGGCGTTGTCCGATGCCACAAATCCACAGGAGAGTCCAATTGGGGTAAGCCATTCCGCGATGATCTTCCTCAGTTGGCGTAAGAGGTTTTCAGCTGTGTGCGTATTCTGGAAACCGGTGATACAAAGCGTAGCCTGCCTAGGAACGAGTTGGCGTTTGCGAGATGCTGCTACTGGTGCCGCTGCCGCTGTTCTTGCGGCGGGAGTCCATACATCTACCCAGTGGGCTGTCACAGTCATATAGTCCTGACCCTGCCCTGCTCCACTTGTCCACATGTCCGTGGTTAAGTGGACATTGGGTACAGCTGCATTTTTTAGGACACTGGTGACTCTTTTTCTGAGGTCTGTGTACATTTTCGGTATCGCCTGCCTAGAGAAATGGAACCTAGATGGTATTTGGTACCGGGGACACAGTACCTCCAACAAGTCTCTAGTTGGCTCTGCAGTAATGATGGATACCGGAACCACGTTTCTCACCACCCAGGATGCCAAGGCCTCAGTTATCCGCTTTGCAGCAGGATGACTGCTGTGATATTTCATCTTCCTCGCAAAGGACTATTGGACAGTCAATTGCTTGGTGGAAGTAGTAAAAGTGGGCTTACGAGTACGACTTCCCCTCTGGAATGACCATCGACTCCCAGCAGCAACAACAGCAGCGCCAGCAGCAGTAGGCGTTACACGCAAGGATGCATCGGAGGAATCCCAGGCAGGAGAGGACTCGTCAGAATTGCCAGTGACATGGCCTGCAGGACTATTGGCATTCCTGGGGAAGGAGGAAATTGACACTGAGGGAGTTGGTGGGGTGGTTTGCGTGAGCTTGGTTACAAGAGGAAGGGATTTACTGGTCAGTGGACTGCTTCCGCTGTCGCCCAAAGTTTTTGAACTTGTCACTGACTTATTATGAATGCGCTGCAGGTGACGTATAAGGGAGGATGTTCCGAGGTGGTTAACGTCCTTACCCCTACTTATTACAGCTTGACAAAGGCAACACACGGCTTGACAAATGTTGTCCGCATTTCTGGTGAAATACTTCCACACCGAAGAGCTGATTTTTTTGGTATTTTCACCAGGCATGTCAACGGCCCTATTCCTCCCACGGACAACAGGTGTCTCCCCGGGTGCCTGACTTAAACAAACCACCTCACCATCAGAATTCTCCTTGTCAATTTCCTCCCCAGCGCCAGCAACACCCATATCCTCCTCATCCTGGTGTACTTCAACACTGACATCTTCAATCTGACTATCAGGAACTGGACTGCGGGTGCTCCTTCCAGCACTTGCAGGGGGCGTGCAAATGGTGGAAGGCGCATGCTCTTCACGTCCAGTGTTGGGAAGGTCAGGCATCGCAACCGACACAATTGGACTCTCCTTGTGGATTTGGGATTTCGAAGAACGCACAGTTCTTTGCGGTGCTTTTGCCAGCTTGAGTCTTTTCAGTTTTCTAGCGAGAGGCTGAGTGCTTCCATCCTCATGTGAAGCTGAACCACTAGCCATGAACATAGGCCAGGGCCTCAGCCGTTCCTTGCCACTCCGTGTGGTAAATGGCATATTGGCAAGTTTACGCTTCTCCTCCGACAATTTTATTTTAGATTTTGGAGTCCTTTTTTTACTGATATTTGGTGTTTTGGATTTTACATGCTCTGTACTATGACATTGGGCATCGGCCTTGGCAGACGACGTTGCTGGCATTTCATCGTCTCGGCCATGACTAGTGGCAGCAGCTTCAGCACGAGGTGGAAGTGGATCTTGATCTTTCCCTAATTTTGGAACCTCAACATTTTTGTTCTCCATATTTTAATAGGCACAACTAAAAGGCACCTCAGGTAAACAATGGAGATGGATGGATAATAGTATACTTATGGATGGACGAGCGACTGCCGACACAGAGGTAGCTACAGCCGTGGACTACCGTACTGTGTCTGCTGCTAATATAGACTGGATGATAATGAGATGAAATCAATATATATATATATAATATCACTAGTACTGCAGCCGGACAGGCTGCATTTCCCCACTAATTCACTCTCTGTCTCTCAGCCTGCGTCCCCTCCTTTACTCTGTGTCTCTCAGCCTGCAACCCCACCTCCTTCAATCTGTGTCTCCCAGCCTGCGTCCCCCCTCCTTCAGTCTGGGTCTCCCAGCCTGCGTCAACCCCTTCTTCAGTCTGGGTCTCAGCCTGCATCCTTCCCCCCCTTCAATCTGTGTCTCCCAGCCTGCATCTCCCCCTCCTTCACTCTGTGTCTCCCAGCCTGTGTCCCTCCCTCCTTCAGTCTGTGACTCAGCCTGCATCTCCCCCTCCTTAACTCTGTGTCTCTCAGCCTGCATCCACCCCCCCTCCTTCAGTCTGTCTCCAGCCTGTGCCCCCCCCTCCTTCAGTCTGTCTCCCAGCCTGTGTCCCCCCTCCTTCAGTCTGTGTCTACCAGCCTGTGTCTCCCCCTCCTTCAGTCTGTGTCTCCCAGCCTGCATCCCTCCTCCTTCAGTCTCTGTCTCCCAGCCTGCGTCGCCCCTTTGTTCAGTCTGTGTCTCCCAGCCTGTGTCCCCACCTCCTTCAATCTATTCACTCTGTGTCTCTCAGCCTACATTCCCCCATTTACTCTGTGTCTCTCAGCAAGCGTCCCCCCTCCTTCATGCTCTGTCTCTCAACCGGCATCCCCCCTTCAGTCTGTGTCTCCCAGCCTGCGCACCACCCTCCTTCAGTCTGTGTCTCCTAGCCTGTGTCCCCTACCTTCTCACTCTGTGTCTCTCAGTGTCCACCCCCCCACCCCCTCCTTCAGTTTGTGTCTCCCAGCATGCATCCCCCCTCCTTCAGTCTGTGTCTCCTAGCCTGCGTCCCCCCTACTTCAGTCTGTGTCTCAGCCTGCATCTACCCCTCCTTAAGTCTGTGTCTCTCAGCCTCCGTCCCCATCCTCCTTCACTGTGACTCTCAGCCTGCGTCCCCCCTCCTTCAGTCTGTGTCTCAGCCGGCGTCCCCCCTCCTTCAGTCTGAGTCTCCCAGCCTGTGTCCCTCCACTCCTACACTCTGTCTTTCAACCTGCATCCCCCCTTCATTCAGTCTGTGTCTCCCAGCCTGCGTCCCCACCTCCTTTGCTCTGTGTCTCTCAGCCTGCATCCCCCCATTCACTGTGTCTCTCAGCCTGCATTCCCCCATTCACCGTGTTTCTCTCAGCCTGCGCCCCCCCCCATTCACTCTGTGTCTCTCAACAAGCATCCCCCCTCCTTCACACTCTGTCTCTCAACCTGCGTCCCTCCTGCATTCAATCTGTGTCTCCCAGCCTGCGTGTGTACACCCAACTGATGTCACTGTACACCCCCTGCAGGCGGCTATGTACTGCGCAGGCGCAACAAATTGAAATTCCCTATCTCTATAATGGGGCATATTTTACCAAATTTAAAAAAAATAAACTTTCTGAAAAACCTTAACCACAAAAGGCAGTACACTGGGACAAGCTCTATCTAATAATAGAAACCCCAAGTCTTAATTCTTCCTCTACCCTGACTTATGCCTTCCCAAAAATCCGCCCATAGACTACATTAGAATAACTGGCCAAAAAGGAAAGCAGGAAATGGCAGAAAAAATTGACAGTTTAAACTGTAGATTGCTCCCAATTATTCATTTTCAATTTTAATATCAGCTCAGTACATCCAATAACTTTTGAGGTGAAGCCCCTCAAACACAATGCCCCCATCTCAGAAGTTCCCAATGTAAGGGAACGACCGTGACCTTATAATATAATGAAAACATATAAAGGTGTCATATATAGAAAGGTATATCTCAAGAGTTTAACACGTATAATCGCATGCAGATTAGTGGTCTGGTCTAGAAATTAGGTTAGTGAAGACTGTCGACATCAGTCGGAAAAGGCAGTGCAGGTAAGTGCGGAGGCCCATAGGTGTATCAATATAGTAGTATAGTATGGAAATTCGAATAATGATGACTGCGTCGACTTGAGTCGGAAAAATCAGTACAGTACAGTACAGTATGGAGGCCCATAGGTATATCAATAATTATTATAATAACCCGGAGTATCCATCTACTAGTGTTGCTTATGATCATAATGGAGTGAGATGCCAATAGGTTGGGGTGTATCAGATCCCCAGGAATCTGTTACCAGTAGACGACCATAACTGCCAAAAGAATAAGGTGCAGTAAAATCTAGAAAGTGCATTAGTGTGGCAAAATATGGAATACAGATAATGATGTGAGTCACATACAGTATAATAAGATAGAGAGATCAGGCATGGCGATGCTTAAGAAAAATGTGTAGAAGATTGTTACATTTATATAGAAAAACTGGTATTGCAGAATGAGATGTCAACAGGATAGAGTGTATCATATCACCGGGAAATCTATTTAATAATGCTATTATTATGGTCTAATAGCCCTCATTCCGAGTTGTTCGCTCGCTAGCTGCTTTTAGCAGCATTGCACACGCTAAGCCATCGCCCTCTGGGAGTGTATCTTAGCTTAGCAGAATTGCGAACGAAAGATTAGCAGAATTGCGAATAGAAATTTCTTAGCAGTTTCTGAGTAGCTCGAGACTTACTCCTACATTGCGATCAGTTCAGTCAGTTTCGTTCCTGGTTTGACGTCACAAACACACCCAGCGTTCGGCCAGACACTCCCCCGTTTCTTTAGACACTCACGCGTTTTTCCCAGAAACGCCAGCGTTTTTTCGCACACTCCCAGAAAATGTCCATTTTCCGCCCAGAAACACCCACTTCCTGTCAATCACACTACGATCACCAGAACGATGAAAAATCCTCGTTAGGCCGTGAGTAAAATACCTAACTTTTGTGTAAAATAACTAAGCGCATGCGCTCTGCGAACCTTGCGCATGCGCAGTAAGCGACTAATTGCAGTATAGCGAAAAATCGGCAACAATCGGCATGTCAGAAGAAGACCATAGTGCCGAAATAATAAGGTGCATTCAAATCCGAGAGTAGTATGGCAAGATATAGGTAAATGATGAGAGATACACACAGTTTAATCAAATGAAAAGATCAGGGATAGCATTACTTGAGGAAAAAAGAGGATTGTTCTCATTCATGCTTCTATTACCAAAATGATCAAATCCATAGAGAAGCTTTTAAAATGTGCGGTGTAGGTATAGGGGGTTTCATGTCTCCTCTGTACAATGGCACAGTTGTGCGCTTGTCAGAGGAGACTGTTGGCGCGCGGCCTGTCGCAGCGTGAGTGACAGTGACTCACTGTCACAGAATGCAGCAGCGCCCTCAGCGGCCCAGCGCTCTACGCCACCACGTAACTGGCGTATGCATCGGGCCGGGCCTGCATGGACACCTATGAGTGGGAATAGTCCCTGTTAGTCAGCATGCGACTGTTGGGCTGTACAGCGCTCGGGATTCTGGTGTCAGTATAGACACATAACTACATCACGTTCTATCTCCACCAGTGGCGGATACAGGGGGGGGCACTCGGGCCCGTGCACCCACCCTGTCGTTTGTGGTCACCCATCCGTCCGTGTCCCCCCCCTCCCCGGCGCCGCACAGGGAGATGACGGGCGCCCGCTGAGATTGTGTTACCAGCGGGCGCCCGTCTCCCTGAACAGTGGCAGCCGGAGGCAGGAGCTCAGTACTGAGCTACTGCCTCCGGCACTGTCACTGTGCGGCGTGCACTATGGGAGAGACGTCAGTCATGACGTCTCTCTCATAGTGCTGAGGAGAGGACGCCAGGAGGAGGACTGCAGCGGTCTGGAAGCGGGAACGGGGCTTGGTAAGTATGTTCTCTTTTCTCTGCCTCAGTGCAGCGGGGGCATCTACTGGGGGCAAACTAGGGGGAGACATTACTACTGGGGGCATCATCAAGGGACATTACTACTGGGTGGGGGGGGCATTACTACTGGGGGCATTATTACTGGGGGAGCATCTACTGGGGGCAATACTGCTGGTGTTATTACTACTGGGGGGCATTATTACTGGGGGGCATCTACTGGGGGCATTACTATTGGGGGGTCATCTATTGGGGGCATTACTACTGGAGGCAGCTACTGGGGACATTTTTACTGGGGGCCATCTACTGGGGGCATTATTACTGGGGGGCATCTACTGAGGGCATTACTACTGGGGGGTCATCTATTGGGGGCAAACTCCTAGGGGGCATTACTACTGGGGGCAAACTACTGGAGGACATTATTACTGGGGGGCAGCTACTGGGGGACATTATTACTGGGGAGCATCTACTGGGGGCAAACTACTGGGGGACATTATTACTGGGGGGCGTCTACTGGGGGCAAACTACTGGGGGACATTATTACTGGGGGCCAACTACACAGGGGCTAACTACTGGGGGCATACTACAGGAGGGCATTACAACTGGCGGCGTAACTACAGGGGCATTACTACTTGGGGGCTAAACTACAGGGGGGCCAAACTACTGGGGGCATAACTACAGGGGCCAAACTACTGGGGGATAACTACAGGGGCCAAACTACTGGGGGCATTACTACTGGGGGCTAAACTACAAGGGGGGCATAACTACAGGGGCTAAACTACAATCGGGCAAACTACAGGGGGGCATTACTACTGGTGGCTAAACTACAAGCAGGCAAACTACTGGGGGCATTGCCACTGGGAGGCTAAACTAAAGGGGGGTAAACTACTGGGGTCATAACTGCAGGGGCATTACCAGTGGGGGCATAACTACTAGGGCGCTAAATGACTGGGAACATTACTACAGGCAACATTACTACTGGGGGCAATACGGGCATTGCATAAGGGGCACCACTACTATGGGGTCTATATAAGGGGCACTACCAGTACAGTGGACATTGCAAAATGAGCGCTACAACTGTGGGCATTGTATAAGAAGCGCCACGTCACATGCACCGAAGCCGCACCCCCCATCATTTTCTTCTGGATCCGCCCCTGATCTCCACCATGGCATTAGATAATCACAGTACAATTAAATTCTGATTGTACTACCACCAGCTTTTTATCTTCACATGACTCTCTATGACTCTCTATGTATATTGTATATTCCTCAATGTATATTGTATATTCTTATATTTCCTGGAAATGTCCTTATTGTATTTCTACAATGTTATTTATGTATCCCTATTGTGTTTTTTCTATGTCAACCTATCAATAAAATATGTGTTTTAAAAAAAATGTTTTGTTCAAATAATAAAGCATTTCTACATACTATTGATCTGTTATCATCATCCTGAGATGGAGATAACAGAAGACATATTGTCACTTGAGAAGACTGGTAATAGTGTTTTATAGATGTCAATTAAATCCTGTAATGAATACTTTTTTTATTTCTATAAAGCCATATCATACAAAACAGAGAAATAAAACAAAATATTGCAAAGTAACTTATGTAATACACCCAGTGTCGGACTGGGGTATGAAGGGCCCACCGGGGAATGCAGTGGTAGGGGCCCATGTTTAGGGGTGTGGTCAGTCTCCAGAGGGGTGTGACCAGCTGCTACATTGGTTTGCCTAACCATTAGTGAGTGCATGGGCTGGGCCCCTTGACAAATGTATAAATACTAGAGATGTGCACTTGAAATTTTTCGGGTTTTGTGTTTTGGTTTTGGGTTCGGTTCCGCGGCCGTGTTTTGGGTTCGACCGCGTTTTGGCAAAACCTCACCGAATTTTTTTTGTCGGATTCGGGTGTGTTTTGGATTCGGGTGTTTTTTTCAAAAAACACTAAAAAACAGCTTAAATCATAGAATTTGGGGGTCATTTTCATCCCAAAGTATTATTAACCTCAAAAACCATAATTTCCACTCATTTTCAGTCTATTCTGAATACCTCACACCTCACAATATTATTTTTAGTCCTAAAATTTGCACAGAGGTCGCTGGATGACTAAGCTAAGCGACCCTAGTGGCCGACACAAACACCGGGCCCATCTAGGAGTGGCACTGCAGTGTCACGCAGGATGGCCCTTCCAAAAAACACTCCCCAAACAGCACATGACGCAAAGAAAAAAAGAGGCGCAATGAGGTAGCTGTGTGAGTAAGCTAAGCGACCCTAGTGGCCGACACAAACACCTGGCCCATCTAGGAGTGGCACTGCAGTGTCACGCAGGATGGCCCTTCCAAAAAACACTCCCCAAACAGCACATGACGCAAAGAAAAAAAGAGGCGCAATGAGGTAGCTGTGTGAGTAAGATAAGCGACCCTAGTGGCCGACACAAACACTGGGCCCATCTAGGAGTGGCACTGCAGTGTCATGCAGGATGGCCCTTCCAAAAAACACTCCCCAAACAGCACATGACGCAAAGAAAAAAAGAGGCGCAATGAGGTAGTTGTGTGAGTAAGATAAGCGACCCTAGTGGCCGACACAAACACCGGGCCCATCTAGGAGTGGCACTGCAGTGTCACGCAGGATGGCCCTTCCAAAAAACCCTCCCCAAACAGCACATGACGCAAAGAAAAAAAGAGGCGCAATGAGGTAGCTGTGTGAGTAAGATAAGCGACCCTAGTGGCCGACACAAACACCGGGCCCATCTAGGAGTGGCACTGCAGTGTCACGCAGGATGGCCCTTCCAAAAAACACTCCCCAAACAGCACATGACGCAAAGAAAAAAAGAGGCGCAATGAGGTAGCTGTGTGAGTAAGATAAGTGACTCTAGTGGCCGACACAAACACCGGGCCCATCTAGGAGTGGCACTGCAGTGTCATGCAGGATGGCCCTTCCAAAAAACACTCCCCAAACAGCACATGACGCAAAGAAAAAAAGAGGCGCAATGAGGTAGCTGTGTGAGTAAGCTAAGCGACCCTAGTGGCCGACACAAACACCGGGCCCATCTAGGAGTGGCACTGCAGTGTCACGCAGGATGGCCCTTCCAAAAAACCCTCCCCAAACAGCACATGACGCAAAGAAAAAAAGAGGCGCAATGAGGTAGCTGTGTGAGTAAGATAAGCGACCCTAGTGGCCGACACAAACACCGGGCCCATCTAGGAGTGGCACTGCAGTGTCACGCAGGATGGCCCTTCCAAAAAACACTCCCCAAACAGCACATGACGCAAAGAAAAAAAGAGGCGCAATGAGGTAGCTGTGTGAGTAAGATAAGTGACCCTAGTGGCCGACACAAACACCGGGCCCATCTAGGAGTGGCACTGCAGTGTCACGCAGGATGGCCCTTCCAAAAAACACTCCCCAAACAGCACATGACGCAAAGAAAAAAAGAGGCGCAATGAGGTAGCTGTGTGAGTAAGATAAGCGACCCTAGTGGCCGACACAAACACCTGGCCCATCTAGGAGTGGCACTGCAGTGTCACGCAGGATGGCCCTTCCAAAAAACACTCCCCAAACAGCACATGACGCAAAGAAAAATTAAAGAAAAAAGAGGTGCAAGATGGAATTGTCCTTGGGCCCTCCCACCCACCCTTATGTTGTATAAACAGGACATGCACACTTTAACCAACCCATCATTTCAGTGACAGGGTCTGCCACACGACTGTGACTGAAATGACGGGTTGGTTTGGACCCCCACCAAAAAAGAAGCAATTAATCTCTCCTTGCACAAACTGGCTCTACAGAGGCAAGATGTCCACCTCATCATCATCCTCCGATATATCACCGTGTACATCCCCCTCCTCACAGATTATCAATTCGTCCCCACTGGAATCCACCATCTCAGCTCCCTGTGTACTTTGTGGAGGCAATTGCTGCTGGTCAATGTCTCCACGGAGGAATTGATTATAATTCATTTTAATGAACATCATCTTCTCCACATTTTCTGGAAGTAACCTCGTACGCCGATTGCTGACAAGGTGAGCGGCGGCACTAAACACTCTTTCGGAGTACACACTTGTGGGAGGGCAACTTAGGTAGAATAAAGCCAGTTTGTGCAAGGGCCTCCAAATTGCCTCTTTTTCCTGCCAGTATAAGTACGGACTGTGTGACGTGCCTACTTGGATGCGGTCACTCATATAATCCTCCACCATTCTTTCAATGGGGAGAGAATCATATGCAGTGACAGTAGACGACATGTCCGTAATCGTTGACAGGTCCTTCAGTCCGGACCAGATGTCAGCATCAGCAGTCGCTCCAGACTGCCCTGCATCACCGCCAGCGGGTGGGCTCGGAATTCTGAGCCTTTTCCTCGCACCCCCAGTTGCGGGAGAATGTGAAGGAGGAGATGTTGACAGGTCGCGTTCCGCTTGACTTGACAATTTTCTCACCAGCAGGTCTTTGAACCCCAGCAGACTTGTGTCTGCCGGAAAGAGAGATCCAAGGTAGGTTTTAAATCTAGGATCGAGCACGGTGGCCAAAATGTAGTGCTCTGATTTCAACAGATTGACCACCCGTGAATCCTTGTTAAGCGAATTAAGGGCTCCATCCACAAGTCCCACATGCCTAGCGGAATCGCTCCATGTTAGCTCCTCCTTCAATGTCTCCAGCTTCTTCTGCAAAAGCCTGATGAGGGGAATGACCTGACTCAGGCTGGCAGTGTCTGAACTGACTTCACGTGTGGCAAGTTCAAAGGGCAGCAGAACCTTGCACAACGTTGAAATCATTCTCCACTGCGCTTGAGACAGGTGCATTCCACCTCCTATATCGTGCTGAATTGTGTAGGCTTGAATGGCCTTTTGCTGCTCCTCCAACCTCTGAAGCATATATAGGGTTGAATTCCACCTCGTTACCACTTCTTGCTTCAGATGATGGCAGGGCAGGTTCAGGCGTTTTTGGTGTTGCTCCAGTCTTCTGTACGTGGTGCCTGTACGCCGAAAGAGTCCCGCAATTCTTCTGGCCACCGACAGCATCTCTTGCACGCCCCTGTCGTTTTTTAAAAAATTCTGCACCACCAAATTCAAGGTATGTGCAAAACATGGGACGTGCTGGAATTTGCCCAGATTTAATGCGCACACAATATTGCTGGCGTTGTCCGATGCCACAAATCCACAGGAGAGTCCAATTGGGGTAAGCCATTCCGCGATGATCTTCCTCAGTTGCCGTAAGAGGTTTTCAGCTGTGTGCGTATTCTGGAAACCGGTGATACAAAGCGTAGCCTGCCTAGGAACGAGTTGGCGTTTGCGAGATGCTGCTACTGGTGCCGCCGCTGCTGTTCTTGCGGCGGGAGTCCATACATCTACCCAGTGGGCTGTCACAGTCATATAGTCCTGACCCTGCCCTGCTCCACTTGTCCACATGTCCGTGGTTAAGTGGACATTGGGTACAGCTGCATTTTTTAGGACACTGGTGACTCTTTTTCTGAGGTCTGTGTACATTTTCGGTATCGCCTGCCTAGAGAAATGGAACCTAGATGGTATTTGGTACCGGGGACACAGTACCTCCAACAAGTCTCTAGTTGGCTCTGCAGTAATGATGGATACCGGAACCACGTTTCTCACCACCCAGGATGCCAAGGCCTCAGTTATCCGCTTTGCAGCAGGATGACTGCTGTGATATTTCATCTTCCTCGCAAAGGACTATTGGACAGTCAATTGCTTGGTGGAAGTAGTAAAAGTGGGCTTACGAGTACGACTTCCCCTCTGGAATGACCATCGACTCCCAGCAGCAACAACAGCAGCGCCAGCAGCAGTAGGCGTTACACGCAAGGATGCATCGGAGGAATCCCAGGCAGGAGAGGACTCGTCAGAATTGCCAGTGACATGGCCTGCAGGACTATTGGCATTCCTGGGGAAGGAGGAAATTGACACTGAGGGAGTTGGTGGGGTGGTTTGCGTGAGCTTGGTTACAAGAGGAAGGGATTTACTGGTCAGTGGACTGCTTCCGCTGTCGCCCAAAGTTTTTGAACTTGTCACTGACTTATTATGAATGCGCTGCAGGTGACGTATAAGGGAGGATGTTCCGAGGTGGTTAACGTCCTTACCCCTACTTATTACAGCTTGACAAAGGCAACACACGGCTTGACAAATGTTGTCCGCATTTCTGGTGAAATACTTCCACACCGAAGAGCTGATTTTTTTGGTATTTTCACCAGGCATGTCAACGGCCCTATTCCTCCCACGGACAACAGGTGTCTCCCCGGGTGCCTGACTTAAACAAACCACCTCACCATCAGAATTCTCCTTGTCAATTTCCTCCCCAGCGCCAGCAACACCCATATCCTCCTCATCCTGGTGTACTTCAACACTGACATCTTCAATCTGACTATCAGGAACTGGACTGCGGGTGCTCCTTCCAGCACTTGCAGGGGGCGTGCAAATGGTGGAAGGCGCATGCTCTTCACGTCCAGTGTTGGGAAGGTCAGGCATCGCAACCGACACAATTGGACTCTCCTTGTGGATTTGGGATTTCGAAGAACGCACAGTTCTTTGCGGTGCTTTTGCCAGCTTGAGTCTTTTCAGTTTTCTAGCGAGAGGCTGAGTGCTTCCATCCTCATGTGAAGCTGAACCACTAGCCATGAACATAGGCCAGGGCCTCAGCCGTTCCTTGCCACTCCGTGTGGTAAATGGCATATTGGCAAGTTTACGCTTCTCCTCCGACAATTTTATTTTAGATTTTGGAGTCCTTTTTTTACTGATATTTGGTGTTTTGGATTTTACATGCTCTGTACTATGACATTGGGCATCGGCCTTGGCAGACGACGTTGCTGGCATTTCATCGTCTCGGCCATGACTAGTGGCAGCAGCTTCAGCACGAGGTGGAAGTGGATCTTGATCTTTCCCTAATTTTGGAACCTCAACATTTTTGTTCTCCATATTTTAATAGGCACAACTAAAAGGCACCTCAGGTAAACAATGGAGATGGATGGATAATAGTATACTTATGGATGGACGAGCGACTGCCGACACAGAGGTAGCTACAGCCGTGGACTACCGTACTGTGTCTGCTGCTAATATAGACTGGATGATAATGAGATGAAATCAATATATATATTTATAATATCACTAGTACTGCAGCCGGACAGGTATATATATTTATTATGTAATGACTGATGACGGACCTGCTGGACACTGTCAGCTCAGCAGCACTGCAGACTGCTACAGTAAGCTACTATAGTAGTATGTATAAAGAAGAAAGAAAAAAAAAAAACCACGGGTAGGTGGTATACAATTATGGATGGACTGCCGAGTGCCAACACAGAGGTAGCTACAGCCGTGGACTAACGTACTGTGTCTGCTGCTAATATAGACTGGATGATAATGATATGAAATCAATATATATATGTATATATAATATCACTAGTACTGCAGCCGGACAGGTAGATATATATTTATTAGGTAATGATGACTGATGACGGACCTGCTGGACACTGTCTGCTCAGCAGCACCGCAGACTGCTACAGTAAGCTACTATAGTAGTATGTATCACGAAGAAAGAAAAAAAAAACCACGGGTAGGTGGTATACAATTATGGATGGACTGCGGAGTGCCGACACAGAGGTAGCTACAGCCGTGGACTACCGTACTGTATCTGCTGCTAATATAGACTGGATGATAATGAGATGAAATCAATATAATATCACTAGTACTGCAGCCGGACAGGTATGTATATTTATTATGTAATGACTGATGACGGACCTGCTGGACACTGTCAGCTCAGCAGCACCGCAGACTGCTACAGTAAGCTACTATACTATAGTAGTATGTACAAAGAAGAAAGAAAAAAAAAAACCACGGGGAGGTGGTATACAATTATGGATGGACTGCCGAGTGCCGACACAGAGGTAGCTACAGCCGTGGACTACCGTACTGTGTCTGCTGCTAATATAGACTGGATGATAATGAGATGAAATCAACATAATATCACTAGTACTGCAGCCGGACAGGTATGTATATTTATTATGTAATGACTGATGACGGACCTGCTGGACACTGTCAGCTCAGCAGCACCGCAGACTGCTACAGTAAGCTACTATACTATAGTAGTATGTACAAAGAAGAAGAAAAAAAAAACCACGGGGAGATGGTATACAATTATGGATGGACTGCCGAGTGCCGACACAGAGGTAGCTACAGCCGTGGACTACCGTACTGTGTCTGCTGCTAATATAGACTGGATGATAATGAGATGAAATCAATATAATATTACTAGTACTGCAGCCGGACAGGTATGTATATTTATTATGTAATGACTGATGACGGACCTGCTGGACACTGTCAGCTCAGCAGCACCGCAGACTGCTACAGTAAGCTACTATACTATAGTAGTATGTACAAAGAAGAAAAAAAAAAACACGGGTAGGTGGCATACAATTATGGATGGACTGCCGAGTGCCGACACAGAGGTAGCTACAGCCGTGGACTAACGTACTGTGTCTGCTGCTAATATAGACTGGATGATAATGAGATGAAATCAATATAATATCACTAGTACTGCAGCCGGACAGGTATGTATATTTATTATGTAATGACTGATGACGGACCTGCTGGACACTGTCAGCTCAGCAGCACCGCAGACTGCTACAGTAAGCTACTATACTATAGTAGTATGTACAAAGAAGAAAGAAAAAAAAAAACACGGGGAGGTGGTATACAATTATGGATGGACTGCCGAGTGCCGACACAGAGGTAGCTACAGCCGTGGACTAACGTACTGTGTCTGCTGCTAATATAGACTGGATGATAATGAGATGAAATCAATATAATATCACTAGTACTGCAGCCGGACAGGTATGTATATTTATTATGTAATGACTGATGACGGACCGGCTGGACACTGTCAGCTCAGCAGCACCGCAGACTGCTACAGTAAGCTACTATACTATAGTAGTATGTACAAAGAAGAAAGAAAAAAAAAACCACAGGGAGGTGGTATACAATTATGGATGGACTGCCGAGTGCCGACACAGAGGTAGCTACAGCCGTGGACTACCGTACTGTGTCTGCTGCTAATATAGACTGGATGATAATGAGATGAAATCAATATAATATCACTAGTACTGCAGCCGGACAGGTATGTATATTTATTATGTAATGACTGATGACGGACCTGCTGGACACTGTCAGCTCAGCAGCACCGCAGACTGCTACAGTAAGCTACTATACTATAGTAGTATGTACAAAGAAGAAAAAAAAAAAAACCACGGGGAGATGGTATACAATTATGGATGGACTGCCGAGTGCCGACACAGAGGTAGCTACAGCCGTGGACTACCGTACTGTGTCTGCTGCTAATATAGACTGGATGATAATGAGATGAAATCAATATAATATCACTAGTACTGCAGCCGGACAGGTATGTATATTTATTATGTAATGACTGATGACGGACCTGCTGGACACTGTCAGCTCAGCAGCACCGCAGACTGCTACAGTAAGCTACTATACTATAGTAGTATGTACAAAGAAGAAAAAAAAAACACGGGTAGGTGGCATACAATTATGGATGGACTGCCGAGTGCCGACACAGAGGTAGCTACAGCCGTGGACTAACGTACTGTGTCTGCTGCTAATATAGACTGGATGATAATGAGATGAAATCAATATAATATCACTAGTACTGCAGCCGGACAGGTATGTATATTTATTATGTAATGACTGATGACGGACCTGCTGGACACTGTCAGCTCAGCAGCACCGCAGACTGCTACAGTAAGCTACTATACTATAGTAGTATGTACAAAGAAGAAAGAAAAAAAAAAACACGGGGAGGTGGTATACAATTATGGATGGACTGCCGAGTGCCGACACAGAGGTAGCTACAGCCGTGGACTAACGTACTGTGTCTGCTGCTAATATAGACTGGATGATAATGAGATGAAATCAATATAATATCACTAGTACTGCAGCCGGACAGGTATGTATATTTATTATGTAATGACTGATGACGGACCGGCTGGACACTGTCAGCTCAGCAGCACCGCAGACTGCTACAGTAAGCTACTATACTATAGTAGTATGTACAAAGAAGAAAGAAAAAAAAAACCACGGGGAGGTGGTATACAATTATGGATGGACTGCCGAGTGCTGACACAGAGGTAGCTAGTAGCTACAGCCGTGGACTAACGTACTGTGTCTGCTGCTAATATAGACTGGATGATAATGAGATGAAATCAATATAATATCACTAGTACTGCAGCCGGACAGGTATGTATATTTATTATGTAATGACTGATGACGGACCTGCTGGACACTGTCAGCTCAGCAGCACCGCAGACTGCTACAGTAAGCTACTATACTATAGTAGTATGTACAAAGAAGAAGGAAAAAAAAAAACACGGGGAGGTGGTATACAATTATGGATGGACTGCCGAGTGCCGACACAGAGGTAGCTACAGCCGTGGACTAACGCACTGTGTCTGCTGCTAATATAGACTGGATGATAATGAGATGAAATCAATATATATGTATATATAATATCACTAGTACTGCAGCCGGACAGGTATATATATTTATTATGTAATGACTGATGACGGACCTGCTGGACACTGTCAGCTCAGCAGCACCGCAGACTGCTACAGTAAGCTACTATAGTAGTATGTATAAAGAAGAATGAAAAAAAAAAAAAACACGGGTAGGTGGTATACAATATTATATATATATATATATATATATTATATACAATTATATATATATATATATATATATATATATATATATATTAAACTGGTGGTGATTGATTATTAAACTGGTGGTCAGGTCACTGGTCACACTATCAGCAACTTGCAAGTAGTACTCCTAAGCAGACAATAACAAAATATATTATACTGGTCTGGTGGTCAGTGTGGTCACAATGGCAGTGTGGCACTGACTCTGGCAGCAAAAGTGTGCACTGTACGTTATATGTACTCCTGAGTCCTGCTCTCAGACTCTAACTGCTCCCCACTGTCAGTGTCTCCCCCACAAGTCAGATAATTAATACAGTCACACTATCTAATCTATATCACTTCAGCAAGTAGTAGTAGTATAGTAGTACTCCTCCTAATAATGCTCCCCAAAATTACTACTACTGTGTCTCTCTCTACTGTCTCACTCTCTTCTCTAAACGGAGAGGACGCCAGCCACGTCCTCTCCCTATGAATCTCAATGCACATGTGAAAATGGCGGCGACGCGCGGCTCCTTATATAGAATCCGAGTCTCGCGATAGAATCCGAGCCTCGCGAGAATCCGACAGCGGGATGATGACGTTCGGGCGCGCTCGGGTTAACCGAGCAAGGCGGGAAGATCCGAGTCGCTCGGACCCGTGAAGAAAAAACTGAAGTTCGGGCGGGTTCGGATTCAGAGGAACCGAACTCGCTCATCTCTAATAAATACTGCTAGTGCGTGCATGATAATGTACAAGTCCTGTGCAGTATAAGGTAACATATGTATAATGTATAATTCAAGAACACAGTCTGGAACCTGATCACTAGAGGAGGAGGAGGGCCTACCGGCAGTGGGGCCCACCGGTGGTTTCCCCTGTACCCCTGTGGGCCAGTCTGACCCTGAATACACCAGAACTGGCTAAAACATTGATCGTGATCTACCAGTAGCTCATGGAGCATCTGCTGGTAGATCGCAACCAACTGAACAAAAATAAACCTTTGACGACTACAGATAGTGTGCTGTGAGAAGATTAGAAATGGTGCTGCTGATCCAGGCTGAATCAGCCTGATCCAATCAGAGACATCAGTCAGACGTGCCGGGTAAGATAAGTGTTCCGTGAGCATATTTATTGGGGTTATTATTTGTAGTGCAATTATTATATAACAGCACCAACAAACATGGTCACATCAAATAATATCAACCTGACAGTTTGTCTTTAATGGACTACCTTTATTTATTTATTTATTTATCCATTTATTTATTTATTTATCTGTCTATCTATCTATCACAAAACAACCCCTTCCTTGAGTAGCATAAATGCAAATTTTTTAAATTTGGGAAGGCTGTAGTTCATGCGCTACTCATCCCTGCTTTGGTTGGTTCATGGTCAATTCTCGAGTCATCTAGAAAACGTGCAAAGCATGCAAGGATCCCTAGAATGCTGATTGCAACAATGCTAACTAACCCTCTGCACCATCATAAAGTCAATACTTTGTTTCCATACACTTGTACTGTTTGCTGTGACAATGTAATGCTAAACATGATGTCACCAAAAACAAAGCTATCTAACTGCTACATCAGAGAATACAATGACAATCTGCAGTATGGGGGTCATTCCGAGTTGATCGCTAGCTGCCGTTGTTCACTGCGTAGCGATCAGTGAAAAAAATGGCTAATCTGCACATACGTATGTACTGCAATGCACAGGCGCGTCATACGGGTACGAAGTCCATTGTGGTTTTGCACTGATTCTAGCTACGATTCCAATCGCACAGCCGAACGCAAGGAGATTGACAGAAAGAGGGCGTTTATGGGTGTCAACTGACCGTTTTCTGGGAGTGTTTGGAAAAACGCAGGCGTGGCCGGGTGTTTGCTGGGTGGGTATCTGACATCATTACAGTATCACTCGTCACAGCAATCATTGCACAGGATAAGTAACTACAGGGCTGATCTTGTTATGCACAAAATGTGTTTGCAGGCGCTATGATGCACAGGCGTTCACACTCCTGCAAAGCGAAAATACACTCCCCCGTGGGCTGTGACTATGCATTTGCACAGCTGCTAAAAACTGCTAGCGAGCGAACAACTCAGAATGCCCCCCTATATGTCTTATTTATATTCTATTGCAGTGGAGATAATTCCAATATATTACAAGATTATGGTATGGGTATGGTATGGGTATTTTTTGTGCTTGTCTTTTTTGCCTACTACCCTCTACTCAAACTTACTCTCTCTGGGAGGTATGTAATTTGATCTGGTAATCTCAGAGCTGTTGATTTCGACCCCCTGCCTATACAATTATGGCCCGTTCTCACCTATTTGTAAGGCATTTTCGCCAATTTCTTTTTACCTTTTTTTAATGAAAAGCCATTGGTGAAAAATGCCTCACAATCATCAAAAACGGGCCACGTTTTCACCGACACAGGTGAGAAAATATGTGTATTCGCCAATCCATAAGTTTTTCACTCCTGGTGATTTTTTTTGCCTAGGCAAAAAAACAGGACTGCTATTAAATAAGGCAAATGCCCATTCGCCCTAAAAATAGCTAAAACTCCCTTTTTTACACCTAGATGAAAAAAACTGACCAAATTGCATACCCCCCTCTGTCGGGAAAACAAAATCAGTGTGCTTGTGTGAAGCATAGCACCTGTAATGGATAACTGCATTTTGTGGAGCTGGCTTATAGAACATCACTGCCCAAGAATAAACTGATGCTATTTTTAATGTGGACATTATTATTGGAGCTACTATGTGTTTTGCTGCACTTTTGGGACACACAGTAAGCCACAGAGGCTTTGCAAAGCGGGGAAGAGCAAGTCAGAGGCATTCTCAGCCAGCTGGAGTGGTTGCAATGCAGGAGCGCTTCTTTAGGAAACAACATTCTGCTTAGAAGAACATTCAAACTATTGGTAAGTGCAATCACTGTGTGCACTACTGTGAGGCTAGTATGTGATGTGGACACTGCTTTGGATGCTAATATATGTTCTGCTGTATTTGTATATTAGGTGTCTACTGAACGCAAACAAATTTACAGGAGGCTGAAACGTACTACTTTCACACTGAATGAGATGACAATGTACAATTCATAATGTGTGTGCCTGATATACCATTCAAAAGAGGTAGGAGACAAATTGTCCTGGTGGCCAGTGGTAGCTTACTTGCTCCTGATGGCTGCAGTGATTTCCATTCCCCAGCAATCATGTGGCCTCCACTTCCAGGTTAGACCTCCAATCCTCTGGCATTCAGGTATTTTCCCACCATCCCTAACCCTAATCCCTACCAATAACCCTCCATCTAGCGTATAACACCCCCCTCCCCCTTCCCCCACCCCCGCAGCCTAACTCTAATGTCAACATTCTGACCATGTCAATATTTTACATTTTAGAAATGTCGACAGCATAACTTTCATCACTCTGAATGTCAACATTGATATTGCTGAACTTTGACTACATCCATTAATAAGTAGTTAACGCAAAGATAAGGATCCTGGAACAGTATTTTAAAAGTCTGCACAATAAGTTTGACATGGATTTTCCTGCTAAAAGTGAATTGTGGATGAAGGAAGTTCAACAATTGAAATTGCACCTTAATGCCCAGCAGTCAGTCCGAACACTACATCAAAGACAGCTACTATTGCATCATTGTGGGGGAGTAACATACTTGCAAAGCACAAAAAAAGAAATGGTCAAATAGGCTTTTTTAGAGGCAGCAGATGTATTATTATAAGATTTTAAAAACAAATCTGATATTTCTGCAATAATAGATATTCAGCTGTCCAGAAACACTGTGATGAGACGCTATGAAGTCATGGCTCACAATTTGTTGCAGCAGCTACAAAGGGACCAAAAAAGTGTGTGTTCTTTTCTCTACAAATTGATGAGCCAACAGAGCTGACAGACACATCACAAGTGCAAATCTTCTCTAGAATGGTACTTGAAGATATGTCTGCCAAAGAGGAGATACTCAAAATCCTTCCTTTCAGGGAGAAGAGTAGAGAGGAGGTCATTTTCAGGCATTGAAGGATTATATAAATGACACAGAGCTACCAGTTTACAAACTTGTTTCCATAACCACTGATGAAGCACCTGCTATAACCTGTGCAAACATGATGATACATTTCCTTACTTCCTGAATTATCAATGTATAATTCAGGAATTCAGGTAATATGTGGTAAAATGCTAAATTATAGATGTCATTATGGCTGGATTAAGGCATGAGTGACTGGGGATGTCATCTTGTCGTCGGTCTGCCGAGAGCTGCTTCTGAATGCATACTGCATACAGAGCGAAAGTATGTATTCAGACGCAGTGGATTATCTGTGAGCAGTGTTGCAGCACAGGCAATGAAGGAGGACCCCCTCAGTGAAGACCGGGCAGCGAGGATACGGCAGTGGCTGGGACTCAGAAGTAGCAGCGCGGCACTGTCATTGAAGGAGGACCCCTGCAGTGAGGACCCGGCAGCGAAGACCCAACAGTGAGGACCTGTCAGTGGCTGGGACTAGGGAGCGGCGGCGCGGCACTGTCAGTGAAGAAGGACCGCACTCCCTGCAAAGAAGAACCTTGCAGCAAGGCCCCGGAATTGGCTTGTGGAAGGACCTCCACAGTGAAGGCCGATGCTGCCGGGAGAGCTCCATACTGAAGACCCAGAGAGTGCACTGGTAGTGCCAGAGAGGAGCCACTGGTGATACTGCTGTGAGTGGGAACCCTGGTTAAGTGTAATATAGTAACATAGTTTCTGAGGATGAAAGAAGACAATATGTCCATCAAGTTCAACCCATATGTGGTCTCTTACGCTGCATTATTTTTTAGGACTAATTTTATCTGTTGCTATCATCGGCCGTTGTGCTTATTCCTTATTCCTCTTCTTTTAACTATAGTGTGTGACTACGCACCATAACCCTGTATATCCTTATCCATTAGGAATTTTATCTAGCCCATTCTTAAAAGTGTTGACCGAGTCCGCCATCACTACTTTCTCAGGCAGGGAATTCCAAACACGTATTGTCCTTACTGTGAAAAAACCTTTGCGCCTCAGTGTGCGAAATCTCCTCTCCTCTAATAAGCGAGTTTCCACGTGTCCTCTGTGTTGATCTTACCAAAAAGCAAATCCCATGCTAGCTGTGTGTATTGTCCCCGTATATATTTGTAAATATTGATCTAGTGTGTGCGTGTGTGTGTGTGTGTGTGTGTGTGTGTGTGTGTGTGTGTGTGTGTGTGTGTGTGTGTGTCTTTCTGACTCTGTCTCTGTGTGTGTCTGTATGTTTTGTAAATTTTTTGTGTGGGGGCCCCACAACTTTGTTCCCCCAAGGCCCCCACAAACCTTAATCCAGCCCTGGATGTCATGGATTTTGCACTTAAATTTGTTGATTCAATTCATGCAAGATGTCTCCAAAACAAACACTTTCAGTCACAACTTGAAGAAAATGTGACCTATTATTGCACACTGACTTTCTGATGGCTAAGTAGGAGTGCACTTCTGCAAAGATTTAAGGATCTACTGCCTGAAACTATGAAGATTCTAGTGTCCAGAGATGTGGAATACAAGTAGTTGGAAGATGAACAGTGGCCGCTTGAGTTACTGTAGCTTCACAACAGGGACGTTTCAATAGAGGAGGGGGCCAGTGTGCACCTCCGGGTGGGCCCCCTCCTCTGCTTGGCGCAGTAGTCTCTAGCATTTGCTCGAGTCTACTGTCCATGCGCAGGTCTCCGGAAACATGGCACCTGCCATGTTCCGGGGACCAATTTAACTACCGTGCGTGCACGGAGGCGATTTTATCCACAATTGCAGCACTTTACGCTGCACTGCGGAAAGGTAAATATTCAAATATAGATGCCATATGGGGCCGGTGTGCACTGCACACATTGCAACCATTATAGAAATGCCAATGCTTCACATCCTTGTTGAATGAACTGAAAGTATAGTTACAAGGAAAACCCAAAAAATTATTGGGGGTGATATTTATCAAAGATTGGAGAGAGATAAAGTACCAATCAATAAGTTTCTACCTCATTTTTAAAACACAGCCTGTAAAATGACAGAAGCAGATTGATTGATTGATTGATTGATTGATTGATTGATACTTTATCTCTCTCCAAGCTTTGCTAAATCTCCACACAAAGAAAAGCATATAATCCCGCACCAGTTTTGTTCAATGGTAGTATATTCTATCTTTTCTCTTACTGTCTCATAATTATTTACTATATGTGATAATCTCCAATCTATTGATTTTAATGTGAAGACAGTTTTCATTGCTGAACACTACTTGGTGGGAAGGGTTGGGGTAGGCGAAGGTGGGTATGGATAAAAAGGAGTGTGAAAAGAATAGATCACTACATGTACATATTATACTATGTGGTGTTTATTTGTTGTAATAAATATTTACAATCATATAAAGGGTAATGGTGTGTACATACTGTGAGATATTTTCTTACGATTTTGACTATATAGTCAAAATCGTAAGAAAAGTTAGTGCAGATCGCAAGGTGAAAGCCACCTTGCGATCCCAATTTGATGCCGATGTGCGGTCCCGCGCGGTCGGCATCGCAAGCCTAGATAGACTGTGCAGGTAAGTCAATTTTGACTATCTCTATAGAAGAGATAGTCAAAACTGACACCCAAAATCACACAGTCAGTATCGCAAGCACAGTCATTATGTGCTTGCGATGCCAACCTAGCCCCTGTCGCATAGTGAGAATCGGGCATAGCCCGAATCTCACCGTGTGTATGGGCCTTAAGTATCCCTTTTTCCAGTTCTTGGGGATTCATAAATATGACCACAAATCACAGTAATAATAACAATATACTTTTACAGACCACATCTAGTCTGTTTCTGAAACAATAAAATATTATAATCTGCATAATATAAAAAGAAAAAAATAAGCAATGCATTCAACAAACCCATATGTTAGAATTTTGGGTTAATATGTAAACGGTGTACAAAAAGTCCCGAGACCTGTTATCCCTAGCCTCAATAGCTCAGAGTTGAATGTATTGATGAGGTCCAGTGTTTGGGGCCCCAGCAGATTTTATGTCCAGTTGGTACTAAGGGGGTCATTCCGACCCGATCGCACGCTGCAGTTTTTTGCAGCCATGCGATCGGATCCGGAATGAACATGCGCTGCGGCCGCAATGCGCAGGCGCGTCGCTGCCCAGCGACGGGGAACACCAGGCAGTGATTGTTCTAACGAAAATTTCGATCGCAGCAGCAATTGCAAGGTGACTGACAGCAGGAAGGCGTTCCGGAGTGGCAACTGACCGTTTTCTGGGAGTGGAGAGGAAAATGCAGGCGTCTCCAGGCGTTTGCAGGGCGGGTGTCTGACATCAATTCCGGGACCTGACAGACTGAAATTATCGCAGCGGCAGAAACTGCACAAAATGTTTTTGTACAGCTCCCCCGCACAAGGATTCGCACACTTGCACAGCTAAAATACACTCCCCCATAGGCGGCAACTATCTGATCGCACGGGATGCAAAAAGTTGCAGCATGCAATCAACTCGGAATGACCCCCACAGCCACTCTATTTAGTGGAGGTGGGTGTATTCCACAGATAATGGTAATATTAAAACAGTTCTGCTCTTGAGTTTGTGGCACTCACCTTACTTGGCAGGTCCCCGTTCCAAAATCGTAAGGGTGTTGCTTCCCCATTTGTCCCGTTCGAGTGCTCCAGAAGGCTGTTTTTGCTGCTCCCCTTGCACATGCGGTGCACTGTTGTCCGGTGTTTTGGTGTCCTTCATGGTTTCTAAAACACAGGTTGGAATGCACAATGACAACTTCCGGTCTTGCAGGAGCTTACTTCCAGCTCTCTGGGGCTGCAGAGCTGTGGAGCTGTACGATGTGAGGTCCTCCAATGCGTTTCTCCCCCTAGAGGCTTCATCAGGGATTATGCCTTTCAATTAATCATGTTTTTAGAGTGATCACTGATATAACTTATATCAGTGGTCTCTCTAAAGACTTGATTAATTGATGTGACCCCATGGTGCTCCATGTGCCTCAAAGTTTCCAATTTCCAATGGAACTGAAAGAACACTGGAAAGAGCTCCTCCGAGCAGCAGAGCCTTGGAACACTCTGAGGCAAGTTTGAGTTTCTGGTCGCATATCTCCAAGACATAAAGCTAAATAGTAGTTTCTGTGTGAGCCAGGGCCCTAACTAGGGGTGTGGTCACACCATTCTCTGACTTGCTACCACTTGCTGAACTATAACAGTCTAAATACATTTCGTTAACATATTGTCTAACTACTTTAATAACAGCTCTAATGTATTATGCAAATATGACGCCTATGTGCAAAACATTTCCCCCTCTTCCCCTCATTCCCTTCTTCCGTGTTTAGTTTACCCTTGTTGTCTGTGTTTTCTTTTCCCACTTTCTTTTAATGTTGATACTTTACATTACTGAATACAGTTCTTTTATCGATACGTACATTGTATTTTTGCCAACTATTTCTATATATTCCTTTGCCAATTATTCTTACTCTTTCAACACACTCGTAGTATTAATGGAGATGCTGATTTTGTTGATTATATCATACCTGGACGAACTTTGGACCGGGGCTGCAGATCCCTATTGATATTCTATGTGAACATTAAGTAATGGGATTGTGTGTCTCAATCTCTGACTTTATATGACAGTCATTTTTGTAAACTCTTTTTTTTTCTCCACTTATCCACTCAATGACTTTACTTTGGAATTGATTTTATTGTTGGCAACTGTACAACATTTATTGCATTTTAATATTTTGAGTGCACTTTTTGTAAAAAAAAAAATGGGGTGTGGAGTGGTACAGTAGCACTGGAAGCGGGACTCCAGGGGTGGCACTATTGCTACCCCATAGCACCTGCATGTGTCTTGCAGAGTGCCTATAACGCTCTGGGCAAGCATTCTGCAGCTGGTGGAGCTGCCCAGGAGTGTCCTTATGCTGCTCAAGGCAGGTCTCTAGTTCTTAAAGCCAGCAACCCCACCCCCTAGGTCTGACCTCCTGGCATTATGATTTAAGGGGTGAGACTGGCAAAGGGTGAACTGTCACCCTGTTATGCTACTGATATGAGCATATGAACACAATGTTTGGTGGTGGGATTAGCTGCAATTTAAGGGGGTCCAACTAAAAT
Organism: Pseudophryne corroboree; assembly: GCF_028390025.1. Lineage (NCBI taxonomy): Eukaryota > Metazoa > Chordata > Amphibia > Anura > Myobatrachidae > Pseudophryne > Pseudophryne corroboree. Next base: position 258,949,305 of record NC_086449.1, read on the forward strand.
CAGAATAAGATGTTGGTGTGACACTACCTAGCGAGTATGAAGCTGGTAAGAAAGTTAAAGAGATAGCAGGTGACTTGGAGCTGGCACATTCGACCATTTCAACAATCTTGAAGGATAAAGACAGAGTGAAAGAGGCAGTGAAAGCATCAACAGGGTTTAAAATCATAATAACTCAGCAGTGGAAATGCCTCATTCATGAAATGGATAAATTACCGGCGATATGGGGGGTCATTCCGAACCGATCGCACGCTGCAGTTTATCGCAGCGCAGCGATCGGGTTGGATCAGCGCATGCTGGGCAGCCGAAGGCCGTTGGATTTTAGCAATCGCCTCTGCCTGATTGACAGGCAGAGGCGGTCGCTGGGCAGGAGGAGGCTGGATGGGTGCGTTAAGCTGCCGTTTAGGGGGGCACGGTCCAGTCAATGCAGGCGTGGCCGGACCGTTGGGGGGTGGGCCGCAGTGGCTGCGTGCTGCAACCCGGGCAGTGAGGAGGTTCTCCCGGCCAGCCGCAGGAGCTGCGCTGGCCGGGAGTTACTCCTGAAATGCAAAAGCATTGCCACTTTGCGATGCTTTTGCATTTCTGTGGGGGTGGGGGCGGCACTGACATGCGGGGTGGACTAGCCCTGTGCTGGGCATCCCCCCGCATGTCTGAGTGCCTGATTGTAGCTGTGGAAAATTTAGCACAGCTACGATCAACTCAGAATGACCCCCAAGGTTTAAAGAACAAATGCAAAAAAAAAATGCCACTGAGCCTTTCAATTATTTAATACAAGGCACACAGTATCTTTGAGACTTGAAAATGCGAGAGCGGGAAGAATCAATGGAAACATTTATGGCAAACCATGGATGGTTTCAACGGATTTGACATAGATTCACTGTGCATAATAGCAATATAAGTGATGAGGCAGCAAGTGCTGACATAGAAGCAGCAGAAACATTTGTCAACCAATTTGATGATGAATCATCGAGAATGGTGGCTATCGTCCAAAACAAAGCTTCAATGTGGAGGAAAGTTAAACTGGGCATTTTTGGAAGAAAATGCCCGAAAGGTCCTACATACACAAAGAAGCTAAAACAATGGCCAGTTCCAAGGCTTTTAAGGACAGGGCCACGTTGTTGTAAGCAAATGTTGCTGAGTTTAAGTTGAAACCTTTGCTCATCTATCGCTCTGAGAACCCACATGCATTGAGGCAGGTCACTAAGCATGCTGCTTGTTTACTATCATGCAAATAAGAAGGCATAGATGACACAAGCTTTATTTGAGTATTGGTTCATCAACTACTTCATACCCCCATTCAAGCGATATTGTCTGGAGAAGGGTGCTCCCTTTAAAATGATTCTCCTGCCTGATAATTGCCCAGGCCACCCCCAACATCTTGATGATGTTAACCCAGATGTACAGGTAGTGTATCTGCCTAAAAACATGACTGCTATTCTACAACCAATGTACCAGGGGGTTATAGCCACATTCAAAGCATACTATTTGCGCACAACTTTTTCCAAACTTGTATCAGCAACAGATAATTATGAAGTATCAGCTTAGGAGGGAGTGACAGAAAAGTGTATGCAAGGCATATGGAAAAAATGCCTAAAACGTTTTGTTAATAAAGTCGAAGTGTTTGACGCAGACGAACATGTTGATAGAAACATAGAAACAGAAACATAGAATTTGTCGGCAGATAAGAACCACTTGGCCCATCTAGTCTGCCCCTTATTTTTTATTTTTTTATTTATTTTTTTATATTATTTTTTATCACTAACCTTATTTGATCCTTATTTCTTTGTAAGGATATCCTTATGTCTATCCCATGCATGTTTAAATTGCTCTACTGTCTTAGCCTCTACCACCTCTGATGGGAGGCTATTCCACTTGTCCACTACCCTTTCTGTGAAATAATTTTTCCGCAAATTTCCCCTGAACCTCCCCCCCTCCAGTCTCAGTGCATGTCCTCGTGTCCTATTGCTTCTCTTCATTTGGAGAATGTTTCCCTCCTGGACTTTGTTAAAACCCTTCATATATTTGAAAGTCTCTATCATGTCCCCCCTTTCCCTTCTCTGCTCCAAACTATACATATTGAGATTTCTTAGTCTTTCTGGGTATGTTTTGTGATGTAGGCCATGCACCATTTTAGTTGCCCTCCTTTGTACAGTTTCTAATGTATTAATATCCTTTTGAAGATATGGCCTCCAGAACTGAATACAGTATTCTAGATGAGGCCGTACTAATGACCTATACAGTGGCATTATTACTTCTTTCTTTCTGCTGCTGATTCCTCTCCCAATGCAGCCAAGCATCTGACTAGCCTTCCTCATTGCCTTGTTACATTGCTTACCTGCTTTTAAGTCATCTGAAATAGTGACTCCTAGATCCCTTTCCTCCTCAGTAGTTTCCAGTATAGTGCCATTAATACTGTATTTAGCTTTAGGATTTTTGAGACCCAAGTGCATGATTTTGCATTTTTTGGCATTAAACTGTAATTGCCAGACTCTTGACCATTCCTCTAGTCTACCTAGATCCTCAATTGATGTCATAAATCAAACAACTGTGCAACTTGCTAATGTACTTAATTTAGATGCTGAAATAAAAGAAATTGAAGAATTACTGGAATAGGGTGAGGGAGCGCTTAATAATGAAGATTTAATAGAATTGGAAGTGCAGCAGCACTTGGAAGAGGAAGAAGAAGAGGAAAGAATGGAAGAAGTACAAAAGAAGTTCACTGTAAAGTGGTTAGCTGGAGTGTTCTCAAAAGTGAATGTGGCTATGTTAGAACTAGAGGATATGGACCCAAATGTTGAAAGGTTCATGAAAGTGGAACAGCAAATGAATGAACTTTTATGATGCTATCGTGAAATTTATGAAGAAAAAAGGAAAATTACACAGCAGACCACATTAACAGGATTCTTCTCGAAAGCTACATCCAGTACTCCTACATCTATACGTCCTCCCATTTCCTTGCCATCATCTCCCTTACCCGGACCCTTTGCAGCTCCTGATAACCCTGCTGGTAACTGCAATGTTGACGCTGGTGATCCTACAGGCGTAGCCAGAACTTTATGGGCCCCATAGCAACATTTTGATGAGGCCCCCATCCCAATGCTTCTAGAGAGACACCTCTCTGGAATAGCTATTACTTTTGTGCCCCATAACAGTTCCCTAGCTAATTTTCTCAACCATAGTAGTGCCTTAGTTAATGTTATGCCCCATAATAGTGTCCTCATTTATTTAATGAACCATAGTAGTGCCCTAGTTCACATTATGTCATATAGTATGGCTACCAGCACACATTATGCACCAAAATACCCCCAATCCACATTATGACATACCATGTAAGGGCCCCTATGTACCACCAAATGGTGAAAAATGTATATAACACATGTAACTTTGAAAGGGAAAGTGGTCCCCTCTCAGCTCTGGGCCCCATAGCAGCTGCACTCCCTGCAGTTATGGTAGCTACGCCCTTGCCTGCACCACTACCACACAATGAAGGATTTGATTGCTAGAATGTTTTTTTTTATATAACTTTATTTTTTTTTTCCGGTGCCGATGGTCCTGTAAAGCATTTTTATATTCTGTAAGTACAGTGAAGGTATGTGACAGTTACAGTACGCCAAACAATGTCAACAAGTTTTGCAAAGTAAAAAAAGTTATGCAAAATAAAACAAATGGTTTTGCAAAGTAAACAAATTTACGCTAAATAAAACAAGTGTTATGCCAAGTAAAGCAAAGATTCCTTTTATTTATTCAGAAAAACTAAAAATGGGTGCTATACTGTTACATATACTGTATATGCATATATACTGTACAGTATTACATATACTGTACTGTACTGTAGTACAGTACATATGTATGCATATATAGTATATTACTGTAATATATATCCTGTTGATGCTTTCATTGTCTTTCACTCTATCTCTATCCTTTAAATATTCTTGAAATGGATAAATGTGCCAGCTCCAAGTCACCTGCTATAACTTTAACTTTCTTACCAGCGGCATTTATAAGGTACTCGCTTAACAACCAAGCTGTAGGAACTGAACTCGGTCGTTAAGTGAGGAACGTCTGTATTTTATTAATAGTAATATTCATGAAAAAGAATGTGTTAAGCATGATAACGGTGTTGTCACTGGCATGGATCCTGTGATGTATAGGGTGAAGAAAATGGCTTTTTTCTATAATACATTAGCCCTTCAGGTTGGTGTGAGGGGGTTTTTCTTGCAGGTAAAGCCCAGCAAGAGAAGGATCCCTCCATGGAAGACTGACTGCTCCTCCCCTCCTCTGGTTTAAGTTTCTTTGCACTAGTACAAAACATAAGCTAAAACATAACCAAGCGATAGTGGTAGGTCTCACTGTATTATAAACTCTTCACTGTGACAGCCTCTTATCTGATCCGCTGTCCTAGAAATGGGATGTAGTTATGTGACCGGCGGATGGGAGCCACCAGGATCCCGCTCACTTAAAACCCGACAACCGGCATGCCAACTGACAGGGACTATTCCCGCGACACTCATAGAGCAGGAATAGAGCCTGTGGCGAGCGTAGCAAGCCATCGAGCCCGCTGTATTGTGCTCGCCCACCCGATGCCCCCCCCCCCCACTCCATCCCCCCCCCCCCCCCACTGGAAAACTAAAACTCGGGATCCCAAATGCCGGTCACACAAACCCAACCCCTAGAAAGACTTCACTGTTAACTCGCTCCGCTAATTCACCTTCTATCGCTGTGTCAAGCAATTAGCAGGCCTAACAATTGTGATTCATCACATATAGATCCCTGAGTCCAAACCTAAAAGTTATAAGAAAAACTAAAGTAACAAGTATCTTTAAATTAAAACTAAGTTAAAAGAAAAGAGATCTTTGAAACTCTGCATAAGATGTATCTATCCATGCACAGGGAAATGATAACAGTTTTTCGCTCTGACTTGCATGAGTTGTACATTGTCTGCATTAGTTGACAGCTATTATTATCATATCTGCAAGAGAAATGTTATTGTGTTATATACAAAAAGAAAATACAGCTGTGTATAGTGACAATGCTTTATGTCTTCTTTTTAAAAGAGTGACATGTAAACAGACGGAAAATAAATGGAAAACTAGTCTGCTGCTATATATATGTATATACATATACAGTACATCAGTAAAGTATTCACAGTGCTTCACTTTTTTCCAAATTTTGTTATGTTACAGCCTTATTCCAAAATGGACTAAATACATTTTTTCCCTCAAAATTCTACACACAATACCTCATAATGACAACGTGAAAAAAGTTTTTATTCAGATTTTTGCAAATTAATTAAAAATAAAAAAATAAGAAATCACATGTACATAAGTATTCACAGCCTTTGCCATGAAGTTCAAAATTGAGCTCAGGTGCATCCTATTTCCACTGATCATCCTTGAGATGTTCCTACAGCTTAATTGGAGTCCACCTGTGAAAAATTCAGTTGATTGGACATGATTTGAAAAGGCAGACACCTGTTTATATAAGATCTTACACCTGACAATGCATGTCTGAGCACAAACCAAGCATGCAGTCAAAGGAATTGCCTATAGACCTCCGAGACAGGATTGTCTCGAGGTACAAATTTGGGGAAAGGTACAGAAAAATATCTGCTGCTTTGAAGGTCCTAATGAGCACAGTGGCCTCCATCATCAATAATAGGAAAAAGTTCAGAACCACCAGGACTCTTCCTAGAGCTGCCTGGCCATCTAAAATGAGCAATCGGGGAGAAGGGCACAAGTCAGGGAGTTGACCAAGAACCCGATGGTCACTCTGTCAGAGCTACAGAATTCCTCTGTGGAGAGAGGAGAACCTTCCAGAAGGACAACCATCTCTGCTGCAATCCACCAATCAGGCCTGTATGGTAGAGTGACCAGACGGAAGCCACTCCTTAGCAAAAAGCACATGGCAGCCCACCTGGAGTTTGCCAAAATGCACTTGAAGGACTCTTAGACCATGAGAAACAAAATTCTCTGGTCTTATGAGACAAAGATTGAACTCTTTGGTGTGAATTCCAGGTGTCATGTTTGGAGGAAACCAGGCACCGCTCATCATCAGGCCAATAAAATGCCTACAGTGGAGCATGGTCGGTGGCAGCATCATGCTGTGGGGATGTTTTTCAGCAGCAGGAACTGGGAGACTAGTAAGAATAGAGGGAAAGATGAATGCAGCAATGTACAGAGAAATCATGGATAAAAACCTGCTCCAGAGCGCTCTTGACCTCAGACTGGGGCGACGGTTCATCTTTCAGCAGGACAACAACCCTAAGCACACAGCCAAGATATCAAAGGAGTGGCTGCAGGACAACTCTGTGAATGTCCTTAAGTAGCCCAGCCAGAGCCTAGACTTGAATCCGATTGAACATCTCTGGAGAGATCTGAAAATGGCTGTGCACCGACGCTTCCCATCCAACCTGCTGGAGCTTGAGAGGTGCTGCAAAGAGGAATGGGCAAAACTGCCCAAAGATGGGTGTGCCAAGCTTGTGGCATCATATTCGAAAAGACTTGAGGCTGTAATTGCTGCCAAAGTTACATCAACAAAGTATTGAGCACAGGCTGTGAATACTTATGTACATGTGACTTCTTAGTTTTTTATTTTTAATAAATTTGCAAAAATCTCGAAAAAAACTTTTTCACGTTGTCATTATGGGGTATTATGTGTAGAATTTTGAGGGAAAAAAATTAATTTATTCCATTTTGTAATAAGGCTGTAACATAACAAAATGTGGAAAAAGTGAAGCGCTGTGAATACTTTGTGGATACACTGTACATATATATATATATATATATATACATATAGACAAAGGAGTTTGCTTTAACTGCGCTGACTTCTATTACTTAAGTTGCACCTTTAAGATAGGCCCCTGCTAGTGGAGGTCAAAACAACAAATAGATACAGAAAGATAACTTAGAGGCGCTAATATTGTGTATTGTCTGTGTATATAATTATTGATACACTTTTTGCAAATGGTCACTCAATGTTACAATATTAAAATACAATGGTTAGGAAACTACCATCACATTGGATACCTGAAAATGTATTTCTGGTATAAAAACAGAGGTATTAAAATACGTTATTTTTAAAACATAATGCAAATAGCACGTATCATACAGCATACATTTTGCACTGTCCAAACATGGCCTTGCCTCATTGAAATACATCATTATAGATCAGGTCCCAGGTGATTCTAGAGGTTGTGATACAGAGAAGAAATTGCTACAACTTGAATCCCAGTGGATTTTTATACTAGATACTGTAAAACCACATGGTCTGAATGATCAACGTTCATTTAATACTTGTATTTCTGCCATGACTACACATTTACCTGGTCCTTATGCCTTGTTCCAACCTCTTATATTTCTAAATATATTGTGTTTGCCATTTATGGTGTGTTAGCTTTATATTTCCAGCCAGTGTTCCCATTTTTATCCTTCTGGGGTGATTGTTTTTATTAAATCTGTCATATAGTCTTGGACCTATAACCTGCCGTTCTGCTATTGTACACAATGTTTATGTTGTTGCACTAGTTACTATGTACAATCTGGAGCTCATTCAGAAATGGACGCAGATCGCTGCATAAGCATACGCGGCCATCTCTTCACATGCTGGGGGCCGCCTGGCACAGGGTAAGGCCGTCCAGCATGTGTCAGGCCACCTTCCGATGCATCTGCAATTAGATTGTGGATGCATTGGAACTAACGTTGACCCTTGGAGCGCATCTCGGCTGCGCGGTCAGGCAGAAGGCCACTATTTTTTTAATCGAATTGGCTACATGTGATGTCCTATATCTATCCCGGCACAATCCCGTTCAGCTCGCCCTGCCCCCCCAACACCGCATCGCGGGCTCGTGAATGGATGCCACTGTCAATCACATTGCAGTCGCATGCCTTAGGGATGTGACTGCAATGTGTGTGGCTGCGCAGCTGCAATGCGGCCACTGCGCATGTGCAGTTTGCCTCCATCAGTAAACTGTGCTGCGGGCTGCATCAGTGGCTGGGTCTGAATGAACCCCACTGGGTCCCCATAGCCAACAATGCTGGTTACGGACTACGGAGACCTGAGGGCATGCTTCCGGGTGGAACCTGGGTGGGGAATGGTCTTTGGTGTCGGCCACAATGCTCAGCTACATTTAGAGGACTTCCTTTCACTTCTCTATTTAGGTCAGGGCTTATTCACTGTTATTGTTATGCACTTTACCTTTCCTGATGATAAAATAAAGATTCAGAAACGTTGAAAGCAGGCCCTGTCGTATGAAGTGCAGCTAATGATGCCTTACTTTGATGTATATATATATATATATATACACACATAAGGTGCATAAACATGTGAGTTAATGAGTTAAACATGAAAACTGGGACTAAAGGTGTGTAACACGGTGAGATAAATCTGTAAGATTGTGACTATATAGTCAAAATATTATGAAAAGTTAGTGCATATCTCAAGGTGTTAGGAAGCTTGCGATACAAATTCGATCCCGATGTGCGCTCCAGTGGGGTAGGTATTGTAAGGCTAGACAGACTGTGCAGGCAAGTCAATCTTGTCTATCTAGTGTACTATAGTACAAAGTATAGTCAAAATTTGCACTTAGTCAAAATCGTACATAGACAAAATCTGAAGTACAGATAGTCAAAATCTGTACAATCTGTGCTATCTGGGCTCTGGGGGAGTTTAAGGAAAATATCATAGTCAAAATCGGACATAGCAAGGATCTCACTGTGTGTACACACCTTTACAATATAAAACAATGTGTACACACCTTTACAATATAAAACAATGCAGACATGGACATAATTTATAAACATTGCTGTATTACAGATCAGACCACTCAAAACAGAAGCAGGTCAACAGCAACCAAGGGTTAGGTGCCATTGTAAGGGAAGGAAAAGCTCTCATCAGAGCAGTGCTGTTGAGAATTTCTGCTGGGCCTAAGTAAAATTGTAAGATAAGTCTAGCTGTGGAGTTGAAAACAGATCAGAGGGGAGCGAGATGGAAGCGTGGGGGGGCAGTGAGAATGTTGCAATAGTCGTGAGATGACCAGTGGGTGGATAATAAGTTTTGTCACACTCTTGGAGAGAAATAGCCTGATGCAAGCGATGTTACGTAGCTTGAGCCAATAAGATTAATGTGGGGGTGAAGGAGAGGGAGGACTCATGAGTTGGGGAATGGAGGATATGATGGAGTTGTCAGCCAAGATAGAAATATTGGAGGGGGGGACTCTGGATGGGGGAAAGATGATGAGTTCAGTTTTGTCCACCTTGAGCTTCAGATAGCACTCAGATATCCAGAAGGAGATGGCAAAGAGGCGACTGGAAACCCAAGCGAATACAGGGGGGGGAGAAGTCAGGAGAGGAAAGGTATAGTTGCATATCGTCGGCATAGAGGTAAATTTGAAGGCTGAAGGATTTTATAAGCACAACCAGGGAAGAGGTGTATAGGCAGAAGAGAAGGGACCAAGGACAGAAACCTGGGGGACACCAACAGGGAGGATGGAAGGTGGTGAGGTGGAGCCAGAGGCAGACATTGAGATGAAGCGGTTAGTGAGGTAAGAGGTGAACCGGGCAAGGACAGTACTAAGAGGTTAATAGTCTGGAGGGTACAGAGGTGTTGCGGATGATCCACAGTGTTGAAAGCAGCAGAGAGGATGAGAAGACAGAGGATGAGCAGAAAGAAGTGACCCCTAGATTTGGCCAAAAGCAGGTCATTGGTGACTTTGATCAGGGCAGTCTCAGTGGAGTGGAGTGGAGTGGGCGAATGCCAGATTGACTAGGATCAAGGATGGAGTTGTCACAGAGGAATGGGGAGGAGTGGCTGGAGGGGGGGGAGGGTGATAGATGATCACCATATGGAGGTGAATTGGGTAGAAGAGCAGATAGGGTGGACCTCAAAGGTGAAGAAAGTGAGGGAAGGTTTGGGGGGATGATGCAAAAGGTGGAGTTCGGGGAGAGGAGGATGCCCACTCCTTGGTGGTCATCAGGTCTAACATGAAGGAGAAGCCCCAATAGGAGAGGGCAGCAGGGGAGGTAGAGTCAGAAGAGGAAAGCCAGGTTTCGGTTATGGCGAGAAGGTTAGGAGAGTGGGAGATGAAGAGGTTGTGGATAGCAGGCAGCTTGTTGCAGATTGATCTACCATTCCAGAGTCCACAGAAGAAAGGGAGGGAAGGGACAGGGGAGACTGGGTTGTTGGTGCAGGGGATGGGGGGGTCTGGAACTGGAGGGATGGGGTGAGAGCAGGCAGAGTGGATTGGTATGGGACAGGGTCGAGGAACCATAGCTACGTTATAGTACAGTAGTGCTGGTCAAAAGAATATTCTAAAAATGGAGTGGGCAAAAATACTAAAATAAACAATGTTAAAAGTGTGTGTACTAAAAAAAGGCAGTGCAGGCAAAAATTTTGGTGAATATTCACACACTGAAAATGTTACAGAGTAGATGTAAATAGTGATATCTAGAAGAACAGAAAGCAGTGGTTGAGAGCATTAAGACTTAGAGCTATTCAGACAAGGAGTTCAGTAAGGGGTGTCCAGGTTGCGCATTCAGCGGGATGCGGTCAATTTACCTACAATCAAAATCCCGATGGTCAAAATACCGACAGCCATTGACCGACGGTCAAAATACCGACATGGTCAAAATACCAACATTTAAAATGTCGACAGGTCAAAAAGTCGACATGAGTTTTTCATGATTTTTTTATTGAAACCGACTTGTTCATACTTTACCATCCCAGTGGACCTGGAGGGGTTAATATAATAGTGTGCCAAGTGCAGCGAGGCACTGTGCCCGAAGCATGGCGAGGGGACGTGGTACCCTTATACGGTGTCCATGTCAACCTATGTTGACATACACACAAAACAACAATGAAAAACTTGTGTCAACTTTTTGACCTGCCGACATTTTAAACGTCAGTATTTTGACCTTGCCAATGTTTTAAATGTCGGTATTTATACCTTGTCAGTATTTTGACCATGTTGGGATTTTGACCGTCGGTCAATTGTTGTCGGGATTTTGACCATCAGGATTTTGATTGTAGGTATTTTATATTGATCCCCATTCAGCAGGTGTTAGAGGAACTATGAATATCTTATTAGAAAACAGCAAGAATTCAGCTGCCAAAAAAGTGAATGAGTTGGTAATGTTGCACCCAAATAAAATGTATCCATACTGAACAGAAAACCTGGTGTGCGGACTACCAATTATTTCTACTGGCTGTGCAGAGCCATCTATTCAAGATTTCTTAAATTGTCGATTTGATCTAATACTAGCAAAAGGTGTCTGATACACACTGTATGAGCTTACCACCCAATGGGCAGCCTGCTTCCAAGTTGCACCGGATCCCAGTGTCCAGCATGCAACAGCTTCCAGCTATAGAAGATATCAAGTCCCAAGTGCCGAACCACTAACTGTGTAACAACAGTCCCTGCTTTGTCCATGTGGTCAGCAAGCTGATCTAGCACCCAAATAGGTGCCTTGTATTAGCAACAAAGGAAGGCTTGTAGGAGGGCTCCCAATGTAGTAGATAAACGGATCTATTTACTAAGCCTTGGAGATACATAAAGTAGACGCATATAAAGTACCAACCAACCAGTTCCTGGCATTATTCAAACCCAGCCTGTAACATGGCAGTTAGGAACTAATAGTCTGGTACTTTATCTTTCTCCAGGCTTAGTAAATAGACCTTTGAAGGGGAGAAGGGAGGAGGAGACCTGAGCACAGGTGTATCAATTAGAATCTGAATCAATTGCTAAGAATATATTGTTCTACAGTGTGATATAAGTACCATGGTTTTATCCAGTGGAGTTCCACTTAGAAATATATCGGATGGAGGTGCTCCCCTGAGAGTATAGTAAACGTATATACAAGAAGGGGCAGAAGAAATGCTCTTTTTCTGGGGGCACTCTTAAAGAGTGCCCCCAGAAAAGACAGTTTCTTCTGCACCTTCTTGTATATTAGTAAATAGACCTCAAGGTCTCTAATGCATTTCTTCATGTCTTTGAGATTTCTCCAGAGGTGCATGGGCCTTATTCAGATTTGTTAGCAACCAAAAAAGTTAGCAATTGGGCAAAACCATGCTGTAACATATGCAGAAATATTTAGGTGGGGTATGTTCAAACTGAAATCTAAATTGCAGTGTAGAAATTAAGCAGACCAGAGAGTATTAGGCATACACAGAAACACTATAACCCACCCAAATCGAACTCTCTCTGTACGTGTTACATCTGCCCCACCTGCAATGCAACATGGTGTCGCCCAAATGCTAACTTTTTTTGTTTGCTAACAAACCTGAATAACCCCTTAATGTTAGTTAAGGGGGGTACATACAGAGAGATACGTGCTTAAAATCTAAGCAATCTTACTAGATTATTGCTGGCGCTAGATTGGCCTGCATTCAGGCACAACATAGCACATCGCTCATTTCACCCGCCTGGTGAAATGAGTGGCCCTCCTGTCATCCTCCCTTGCTCAGCACACACCTCTCCAGTATGTACTGGCCTTTAATTTAATGACATCATTCAGCTAAACTAACTACTCCCTGAGTTTAGCGTCTTGGGTGTGTTGTTTGTGTTTTTACACTTCACTTATTGCCTATTTGAAACATTGGGCAGACTCGCCAGAATCAGACCCGTGCCTGCCTCTTGCAGGCTATTACATTTTCCCTGTAGTCTGATCAGAGATGACAACACATGAGCTAAGTGTGTCTTGCTGCTGGACAGAGATGATAGATCCTCAAAACAACTTTGATTCTTGTGTGATGTGATGACACCAGTGGTGGAACTTGCGAATGGTGGCCCACGTGCAAATATATGCTTTGGGCCCCTCTCCCTACTAGGCCTCACTCTGAGTCCATAACATAACACACAGTAGTGCTCCACATCATACATTAACCACTATTTTCCACAAATGTTAGATGTTTCATATTTGTGATAGGTAACACATAGGGCTGAACTATTGTGCAGCCATCTCTACCTGCCACCTGCATGCCACTTTTGGAGGACTAGTCACCATAACGCAATGTCCAAGCAAAAGACAGAAATGGAATTCTTCTTCTTCCGTGATCAGATAGTTTATATGCAGATAATTGCAGTTAAAATAAATTCTATATTTATCTCAAAATAAAGACAAACAGATTGTTTTTCCTGATTTGCAAATTGTGCTGACAGCTTGGCTTGGAAATGACTCTCACGTTGTTTTTTCGTACAATCAGCTATTGTTGCATTCAGTACATTTCATGAACCAAGATGTGTTTCTTCTTTTGTCAACCGAAAATTCACTATCATGAGAAGCAGTTTTCTCTCTAGCGTTGACACTTTCTGAAAGATTAACAGCAACTACAGAAAATGTTTTCCCTGTCAGCGAACTGAAAATACTATCCAGCTTCAGTGATGAATTGAATGTGCATTTTGGAAATCCTGTAAGCAGGTTTTGTAAATGTATTTTTTCAGATTCCTTGAAGTGAATTTCAATAACGTCACATTGACTAGAAAGTGCATTTTAGATACAGGCAGTAAATATCAAAACATATCTAGAATGTGGAGCACATTGTTATTTAATGAGTAACAATGAAAAGATCTTAGTGACTAGGGTTTTCAAAGCCTGTGGAAGTATAGGTTGTATAAGGTGCCTGGGGGTCTTAACAGTCAGGAACAAATCCTGCTAATGGGTGTACATTTGCTTATGGACATGGACAACACATGTTGCAATGCAAAGTGCAGGTACAAATTCCATTTTCTTTACATGCAGGGAAGGTACCGTCTGGTTTTACAGCTTTAAACAAGCAAATACTGGCCAGCTTAATTTTTAGACTGTGATTTAAAATTGAGCTACTGTAGGATGCATTCCCCTCTCAACGTATGTGTATGCACAGTTTAAATTTGCCCCTTAAAGCTCAACATATCTTCAATCACTCATATCAGTCTTCTCTAGTAGAGCTTACAATCAATAGGGGCAGAGGCGTCACTTACCTCAATTAAAACTGGTGCAGCACCGTAACAAAGGAGTGGGGCTCCATGAGGAGGGGCGTGGTTTTGCGGGAGGGGTGTTGCTTCATGGAAGGGGTGTGTCTCCACGTCCCAACCTCCATTTTCGTCACTCTGGGAGTTTGGGAGATGTAGGATGCCCCCATGGAGTGCTGTGGCTGGAGTGCCAGCTCCTACACAGTACAGGAGCCGAGTGCTGTACATAATGTTACAGTGCAGCACTCGGCTCCTGTCACTGAGCAGGAAACGGCATTTTGGTGTTACCCCTCAGGGGGGACGCCTGGGTGCGGCCCGCACCCCCCGCACTGCCCTCATGTGACGCCACTATATGGGGGAGATATATCACACAGTGAAAAAAGTGGAAAAGTGGACCTGTGAAAAACTTCCCCATAGTAACCAATCAGATTAGAGGTAGCATTTATCAAGTACATTCAGGGGCAGATTGGGATGGAAAACCAGCCTGGGAAATTTATGGCAGCAGTCCTAATGTGGGTGCGCTCTGATGAGCAGGTGGGTTCTATTGAGGGGGGTGGGATCCCTCCTCATAGGGCCTGATTGTACACAATTGCGGCCTTCCTTGCGTCTTTTGCTGCAGTTGTGAGACCAGGGGCAGATTGAAAAATAAAAGTGGACATAAATTTTTTTGTAGAAGTGGCCTGGCATGGGCAGCACTAGAGTTATAACATACTGTGTAGCCAATGCAGCATCACTGGATGGCAGAGTTGCTGTACTGCAGAGAGGGAATAACAGAATGAATGGGGACAATGCAGTGTACTGAGTGCAGTGGGTTACCTGTCATGTGGGGGGTGGGGCCATATGACAACACAGAAAACAGATCCTACAGACACATCAGTCTACCAGGAATCTTCCTGGTGAGCCCTATGGCCAATCCGCCCCTGAGTACATTCTAGAAAAAGATAGATAGTAGATTATTGGTTGTTATGGGCAACTTCTCCACTGCTTGATACACCTACCTCTCAATTCCCTGCCACATGGACACACATTTAGACTAGGGTTCATTTATTGTCATAAGCCAATTTACCTACCACTACGTTCTTGGTGTTTGAGAGAACATTGGAGCACCTGGAGGAACCTATGAAAACACAAGGATAATATACAAACTCCACCTTGATAATGCCTTGTTCATGAATTCAGCTCATGACATAAGGGCTGTAAGTATGCAATGTTAACCACTGTGTGCCAACTGTGTAATTATATATATCATTTGACCACAATGAATGCAGAACATTTATGTACTGATCCAATTTTGATAAGATAAACCGATCAATTAACTATAAACTAATGCCCTATCAATATGGGTCATGTCTAATTTTAAATCTCACAACTTCAGGATGTCCATAATAAAGAGATGAGGCATATGCAGACTACTCAGGAGAATGGGCACATCACATTGTTATAATGTGTACCACATCTCCAGGGGGCAAGTCCGATGCTTCTGAATCTCTGCCCTCCCCTCAGTTCCCTCACAGTCACAATGTGAAAAATAACAGACCTGCTGAATAAGGGGACTTCAACAATGTCAAAATATTGGAAAGATATATCTTTCCTTTCATGTACGGCACAGTGTATGATTTGTAATGATCCTCTCTCAGTGTGAGAAACATCACAGTTGTTTCAATCAGAACATTTCCATTGTCTTATTATTACATGCCGTGTTTCAGCAACAAGAGCTGCTTGAGAAAACAGTTTGAGAAGTAATACATGCAAGTCTCTTTTCCCAGTGAGCTCATTCCCAGAACAGCATACAGTAGTGTAACGTCTGCTTGGGGATAATTTTGTACCATTTTTGGTCACCTGACACAAACCCACATTTACATCTGTAATTTAGATTTGGGAAGCTATTGTGATTCCACTCTACAGAGTTATATTTAAAGCCTGTCTGGTGTATCTGTGGATTTAGAGGATACATGAATAGATGACTGGCTGCAGGATGATATAGAGATCAGCTTACCAAGTTAATGTCATATTTCTACATAAATGTCAAACTCATTACTGAACAAAAGACTATGTGTTCTGTTCAAATCAAGACAGATTTTTATGAAGCATGTAAAAGTAATTATTATTCTAACTGCTCTTGCAAGGAAGACTACTGCTAAAAAAAAAGTTCTAATTATTTAATAACAGTTTACATTACAAGTGAAGACTAATCTAAAAAGAATAATTACTTGAATCGCTATATTATATAACAAACTAGCTGAAGTACCCGGCGTTGCCCGATTTAAATCTTCAATTTATCAAGTTATCAATGAGTTGGATGTAAGTGTCAACATTTTAATAATAATTAGCAGCTTAGCAGCTCTTACAAAGGGATGCAGTCACATGACCGGCGGTCTGGATCCCAGCAGTCTGGATGCCAAAGCCAAGATCCCGATTGATGGCAATGCCGACAGTTGGCATGCCAACACAGGGACTATTCCCACTCGTTGGTGTCTACGACCCCCATTGAATGGGAATAGAACCTATAGCCAGCGCAGCGAGCCACTGAGCCCGCTGTGTGGTGAGTGCAGTGAGCCCGCAAGGGGCTCCGTTGCACTCGTCCCCTGCCTGCATTCTGTTGGCCGGGATCCTGGGGTTGGTATGCTGACCTCCGGGATCCTGCCCGCCGGCAAAACAATCCCAACCCCTTCCAACACATCCATGAGGTGGTTGCCTAATATCTTTTTGTTTTTTTGGGGTGTCGCCAGTAGCCCTAATTCCCAGCTTTCCTTTCTGTTCAATTTTGTAATCACGTTTACATTGCTAGATGGGTTTAAAGTTTTCCTCCTGTTATCAATGTTACTATTCCAAGGCTTTTGGGTACACAATATATTTTTTTTGCCTTCCCACCTCCAATTCAGTCAGTTATTTTAGTTAATTGATTTATAGTTATTTCAGTCAGTTATTAGCGTAGACCAACAGGATGTCTGACCGGGACCCTAACCCCCGTAAAACCTGGTCAGAATCCAACTGGAGCACCTCGCATTGGTTTCATCCCAAACTGTGCAGGGGTGTCGGACTGCATAACCGGTCAGACAGACAAACAAACAAGAAAACAGATCAATTAATTATATATATAAGATAATAATTCTAATAAGGGAAATATTTGCATATTTTGTTTGAAAATATTAGCATGTTTCACAATTAGATATTATGGGGTATATGCAATAGCGGGCGAATTGGCAAAATAGGCGAATTCCGGGCCGTTTTCGCCTCCAAAAATCAATTCGCCTATGCAGTGCAGTCATTTTTCGCAAAAAAACGGCCCGTCAAAATTCGCCTTTTCTCAATTCGCCTTTTTCCGAATTCGCCTTTTCTGCAATGGTACAGATGCTGCAATTCGCCTCCAGCATATTCAATTCAAGTTTGGAAATTCGCCTGCAGTGCTTTTAGACAGCAAATTCGCGATTTTCACTCCGCCACACTTTGGAGGGTGAAAACAAATAAAAAAATTTTAAACATGTTTTTTTTTGTGTTTTTTTTTTTAGGAATAGCAGATCTATTTATATTAGAAGGGATTAGGTTTTTTTTTTTTTTTTGGGGGAGGCACAAATATTATTTATATATTTTTTAAAATAATATTTTTATTTTTTTATTTTTTTTTATTGCTGGAACGGTAAAATCCGGGAAAAAAATGGCGTGGGGTCCCCCCTCCAAAGCATAACCAGCCTCGGGCTCATTGAGCTGGTCCTGGTTCTAAAAATGCGGGGAAAAAATTGACAGGGGATCCCCCGTATTTTTAAAACCAGCACCGGGCTCTGCGCCTGATGCTGGTGCCAAAAATACGGGGGACAAAACGAGTAGGGGTCCCCCGTATTTTTAACACCAGCATCAGGCTCCACTAGCTGGACAGATAATGCCACAGCCGGGGGTCACTTTTATACAGTGCCCTGCGGCCGTGGCATCAAATATCCAACTAGTCACCCCTGGCCGGGGAACCCTGGGGGAATGGGGACCCCTTCAATCAAGGGGTCCCCCCCCCCCAGCCACCCAAGGGCCAGGGGTGAAGCCCGAGGCTGTCCCCCCCCATCCAATGGGCTGCGGATGGGGGGGCTGATAGCCTTTGTGTTCAAAAAAAAAGATATTGTTTTTTCCATTAGTACTACAAGTCCCAGCAAGCCTCCCCTGCAAGCTGGTACTTGGAGAACCACAAGTACCAGCATGCGGGAGAAAAACGGGCCCGCTGGTACCTGTAGTTCTAATGGAAAAAAAATACCCAAATAAAAACAGGACACAGACACCGTCGACAGTAAAACTTTATTACACACTGCCGACACACACATACTTACCTATGTTCACACGCCGACATCGGTCCTCTTCTCCATGTAGAATCCCGGGGTACCTGAAAATAAAAGATCAATTATACTCACCTCAACAGGCTCCAGAGATAAATCCACGGACTTGGCAAAAAAAGAAAGCGCATTTACCCGCACCAAAAACGGACTGAAAGGTGTCCCATGCTGACACATGGGACACCTATCCACGATTAAGATCTGTCAGTGACAGTTGTCACTGACAGGTCTCTAAGCCAATCAGGAAGCGCAACTTCGTTGCGCTAACCTGATTGGCTGATCGCTGTGACAGCGCATCGCACAGCTCCCTCCATTATATTCAATGGTGGGAACTTAGCGGCTAGCGGTGAGGTCACCCGCCGGTCAGCGGTGACCGGCGGGTGACCCCACCGCTAGCCGCTAAGTTCCCACCATTGAAAGTAATGGAGGGAGCTGTGCGAGGCGCTGTCAGAGTACAGACGGCGTCCAGCCAATCAGATGAGCGCCACGGCAGTAGCGCTTCCTGATTGGCTGAAGGGACATCAGTGACAGGAGTCACGTGATGTCCCGGCATTCGGGGAGAGGGGTCCCATGTGTCAGCATGGGACCCCTTTCGGTCCGCAGGTCCGGTTGTTCGTTTTCTTTTTTTGCCAAGTCCGTGGATTTATCTCTGGAGCCTGTTGAGGTGAGTATAATTGATCTTTTATTTTCAGGTACCCCGGGATTCTACATGGAGAAGAGGACCGATGTCGGCGTGTGAACATAGGTAAGTATGTGTGTGTCGGCAGTGTGTAATAAAGTTTTACTGTCGACGGTGTCTGTGTCCTGTTTTTATTTGGGTATTTTTTTTCCATTAGAACTACAGGTACCAGCGGGCCCGTTTTTCTCCCGCATGCTGGTACTTGTGGTTCTCCAAGTACCAGCTTGCAGGGGAGGCTTGCTGGGACTTGTAGTACTAATGGAAAAAACAATATCTTTTTTTTTGAACACAAAGGCTATCAGCCCCCCCATCCGCAGCCCATTGGATGGGGGGGGACAGCCTCGGGCTTCACCCCTGGCCCTTGGGTGGCTGGGGGGGGGGGACCCCTTGATTGAAGGGGTCCCCATTCCCCCAGGGTACCCCGGCCAGGGGTGACTAGTTGGATATTTGATGCCACGGCCGCAGGGCACTGTATAAAAGTGACCCCCGGCTGTGGCATTATCTGTCCAGCTAGTGGAGCCCGATGCTGGTGTTAAAAATACGGGGGACCCCTACTCGTTTTGTCCCCCGTATTTTTGGCACCAGCATCAGGCGCAGAGCCCGGTGCTGGTTTTAAAAATACGGGGGAACCCCTGTCAATTTTTTCCCCGCATTTTTAGAACCAGGACCAGCTCAATGAGCCCGAGGCTGGTTATGCTTTGGAGGGGGGACCCCACGCCATTTTTTTTTCGGGTTTTTCCCCGTTTTTTCCCGTTTTTTAAAATCGCGGTAAAATCCGCAAAATCGGCCGATTTTCGCCCGCGACTCTGGCGAATCCGTTTTTCATTGCATATGGTGAATTCCGGAAGCCACCTTCCGGAATTCACCTGGCGAATTTGGTCGAATTGAAAAAACGGCGATAATTGCCGCGATTTCGCCCGCTATTGCATATACCCCTATATATCCCAGATATGATAAATTATGTACAGAGATACATATACAGCTAACAGAAGGGCATGAGCGGATTGGGAACAAAAAGCGGCCTGGAAAAATTTGTACTAGTGGCCCCACATGGGCAGCACCAGAGGTATAAGGTCTAGCCATGGGCCATGGCAGCAGCTCCCTCCCCCCAAGACTTTCCAGATAGTGGGCATGTCCAGCATCAAGGGGGAAGTTAAAAGGAAATAAAATTAAATATTATGAGCACATTATATGATACACCTTCAGAATTTTGCAAACTATATCATTCTTTAGAAAGTTTTTTTTTATTGCTTATTACACCAACCGTATCCCAATCACTATTCACTCAATCTTATATGTCAGCCAAGCAGGCAGACAGAGCATACACTAGATCATCTGCAATCACAGGCTAAGTGTCAAAGTCATTTTCATATATGCAAATTATTTTGCATCTTATTCATTATGTCTATAAATAGGACCACATGTCCTCAAACAAAACAGGCCCCACTGGTGCGTCGGCCCACCGGGGATCTTCCCTGTAGGCCCTATGGCCAATCCGCCTCTGCAGAAGGGGGTTACTGTGGGGACAACTGTCCTGGGCCCGGCCACTCAGAGAGAGGAGGGTCCAGGACACTCATTCCAGCTGCCACCACTGCCCTGCTGCCCTCGTTCAGCCGGTCACTCGTCTCCTATCTCGCCTCCCTTGATGCAGTCAGTGGAGCAGACAGTACTCCATGTGGAATACTATTGAAAATGTCCCTCCCAAATATTTTTTTTTGTTGGGTAGGCTGCCTTTTTAGTCAGAGTCGGGCCCCTCAATTTCTGATGGCTGCTCTGGTTATTTATACACACTTATTCTGCAGTGCTTTTACAGAGAATGTCTGGCCATTTGCATTAGTCCCTGTTCCAGTGGAGCATCAGTATCTAATCTATACTCCTCCCTACCACATGTAAACTAGGGTTCATTTTTAACCAGAGACAAGTAACCTACTAGTTTATTTTTGGATTGTTAAAGAAAACTGGAACGCCCAGAGGAAACACGGGAAGAGTATACAAACACCTCTCTTCCTTTATGGATTGGCAATGGTATCAGAGTTATCCCCTCTCACCACTAATTTTTGCTCTGCTCATGGAACCCCTGGCAGCAACGATTTGTGGTGACAGTAGTATTACTGGATTAAGGATCGGTCCCTCAGAGTATAAAGTCACGTTATACAGGTATTCGGATTATGGGGGTCATTCAGATCTGATCGCTGCTGTGCATTTTCGCACAGTGGGCGATCAGGTCATAACAGCGCATGTGTATGCACTGCAATCCGCACACGTGTCGGAAAACAACAATGGGTATAACCGGTCAGCGACAAGATGGTGCGAAAAATCCATTCACACGGGCGTTCACAAGGTGATTGACAGGAGGAAGCCGTTCGTGGTTGGTAACTGACCATTTACTGGGAAAGTTTGGGAAAACACAGGCGTGCCCAAGCATTTTTAGGGAGGGTGTCTGACGTCAGCTCCGGTCCCAATCAGCCTGATTCTATCGCACTGGAGGAGTAAGTTCTGGGATGCACAGAGGGGAAAGTTCAATTGTTTGAAAAGTCAGCTGGGTGTCTGTTTTTTCCTGTCTATTAGATAAGAAAAAACAGACACCCAACTGACTTTTCAAACAATTGAATACCCCGCACAGAATTTTAGCAGCTCGGAGTACACATAGCATCACACACTTGCACGACGAAAATACACTCCCAATGTAGGCAGCGACTATCTGAACGCAGGACAGCAAAAACGCAGGACAGCAATAAGATCAGAATTGACCTCCTATGTTTTTATTACATTGTCTAACTCTTCCAATCTCTGCAGGTTCTTTTTTTCTGAAATCAAGTTATATTCCCAATACTCAGGATATAAGATTAACACCCATACAATGAAAGTCCTTGACATATATATATATATATAGTGCAGCCAAATCCTCATTTGAAGAGTCTTTACAACTCAGTTGGCATACGTAAAAGATAACATATCTGGGTGTTTATCTTCACCCGCAGATATCATCAGCTCTTTCAAGCTAATTATCCCATTCAATATATAAACAATATTATAATTAATGACTTCCCCACATTTTCTAAAATCCAATCCAGATAGATGCTTGACATGATGCGCAACTGAAGGCACTTTCCTCCACATTTGGTAGTCGTGTCCCAAAATCTTAAATGGGTGGGCGGTTACCAGTTTCACCTCTCATATCCTCCAAATTCCCATTCCGTATGAACCTAATTTTTTTCCTGTATCCTCTAGGCCTCCCAGCTGCAACCAGTCATCACAACAAATTTAGTCAAGGGGCTTCTGCTACCACCTGTCAAATAGCTGTTGATTGGAAGCAATCTGCTCCCCTATCTCTACATTCGATAATATCTCATATTTGGTACATTCACTATATGGAATACATGACCAGTATTATCAATGATAACTCCAAATCCTTTGATAGAGTATGGGGCCCCTGGCACACCTTATACAATGCCCCTTTCTCAATTTGAGGTTGACTGACTAAGCCTACTAACTTGTTTGGTACCCATTCACGTACCTCTCTTTATCTTTATCTTTCTCCTTCTAACTCTTTCTGTGTCTGATCTTCGACCTTCTTTGTTCTACCTTTAGCCACAACGTCAATTCTCTCTACCCCTTCCTTGTTTTCCTCCTCTCCTTTAATTATAAATATTTGGTCACGATATTGTATGTTGGATTTTTATTGGTTTTTGTTAAGTTTTGTCTCTGATATGCATTGTGTCTTGCATTGTTCCTTCCACTTAATGTGGACATGCAATAACATTTCTGCATAAAAAAAAATCTAACCCCATCTTTCTCCTCATTGTTACTGAATCTTTTTAATGATATCCTACAGCACAAGAAATTTGATGGTGACGCCACTGGATTGAACATATGGTAATTACAAATGAAGGCTAAAATCCAAACAGTGTGGCCCAATATCACTTCTTAATGTGGACTTCAAACTGTTTGTTAAGTTTTTATGCAACAGACTGGCCTCTGCAATAACCACACTGGTTCACATACTGTAGATTGAGTAGCTTCATATCTAGTGGCTTGTTTAGGCTACTGTTCTGAAAGACTATCGGGGCAATATATCAAGTAGTCTTGGAGAGAGATAAACGACGAACCAATCAGCCCCTAACTTCCATTTTTCAAATACAGCCTGTAACATGGCACTTAGGAGCTGATTGGCCGGTACTTTATTTCTATCCATTTTATCGCTCTGAAGGCTTAGTACATATTCCCCAAAGTGTAGTAGCTTTCCAAATCAAACAACCCGTCTCTAAATGTGCTAGATAAATGAACAGTTGCCTTAGGCAACTTCGCCAATTCATCTCTCTCTCTCTCTCTCTCTCAAAGGCTTGATACATTTCCCCCTTAATCATTATGTATTTGCCTGCTGTCTACCTACTTCTGGGCTACAATTACCTCTAAAACCTATGAGTATATATAGCATGTTTACCTACTAAGTTTCCTCTCTTGTAAAACCCAGGAGAGGGGATGTAGGTAGGCAGAGATGGGGATAGGGCAGACTAGTCACATCATTAAGCACCACCCCCTTGCTAAAGTGATGCAATTAACACAGAATTGCATTATTAGGCTTTGCCTCCTACTCGATGACCACGTATGCACTCTATTATTGCTCCCATTCTGCCCACTTCCGTAGGTGGGTTCCAACTCTTCTAGGGGTGCGGGGGACTACCTGAAAAATTGAGTGTCCCCCACAGGTTCCAAGAGCGAAGGCAAGTATGATTTAAAAGTGAAAAGAAAACCCCAGTAACAGTGCCTGACTATTGTGGCTAGTACTCTAGTCTAGCTGGTCCTGTTAACCTTGCTCTGCTGTAGACCTCCTGGACTTTCACCCTTGGATCTGACTTCCACTGGCTGTTTTTCCCTTGCTCTGTTCCTGATCTTGTCCTTGTACTGGATATCAGTGACAGATTTCTGTCTGCCTACCTGTGTAGTGGTTTTCTTTTTCTGGTGTTTTAAAGCCTATTAATTTTATCAATAGACTCTTAGCTGTGGGCTACTTAATGGTTTCAGCTGTGTAATTAAATTTGTAGACATAATCGGTTTAGAAGACACAGTGCGATGAAATGCAATTTTATGCAATTAATCACATGAAGTCTATCACGCATAGTAAAAAAAACCTTGTTGTATTTTTTATTTCAATGAGCACTTACTGTCCAGAGCATCTTAACATACTGTATCTTGAGAACAACAGCATGTTTATATGTTTAATATTTTATAGTTGACATTTTAAAGGCTTAGCAGATATTTTTTTAAACAAAAGATGCCATAGTAATTAGGTCTAATTCAGCTTTATATTTACTTTGAGCAGATTGAAAAAAATCTGATATTTAACAACCTCCCAACCCCATTCAAAATAAAATTGGGAAAAAAAAATGTTTGAATGTGCCAGGCTCATTTACATTTTTAAATTTAATTTTGAATTCCTTCCCATCTTGGACTCCTTTCAAGTTATCTATCATTACATCAATGCAATATATAATTTTACACTGTGGGATAGTCTTGGGGAAAAAAAGATGAAATTGCTTTAAGAATCCATTCTCTTGAAATCCAGCAGACCTGAGATTACAGTACAGAAGCTCAGCATGGTTTAATTAGCAGCAGACATGCCACTTATTTATCTGCCAGTATTCCATTACAAGATGTCTTGGGTTCACCTGTGGCCGAATGTAGTATTTTCATAATAAAAAAATGAGTTTTAGAGAAAATTGTTACAAAATATTAAAATTAATGAATTCAGAGACATTTCTTTCCATCTGAAAAAGCTTATTACCATTTTTCTGGTGATCACCACATTTCTTCCTAAAACATATCTTTGGCTTATATTTAGTATTTAACTTGCTCATTTGCCTGGTAATTGCTGCTTGATGTTTTATTAATAGTGAAACACAATCACCTAACAGTTTTTGGGTTAATAATAATCTAAGTTTCTTTGACAAGCTACAGTATTTATTTCCCATGCTGAGGCAGCTGTGATTTCTATAAAGAAAAATACATGAGGGTCAGTGCTGAACATATTTCTTTTTGTTTGTTACAAAATGTATTCCATGTATACTTAGGAGTTGTGGGATGAAATACATGTAGGGGTTGCCGGACTAGAAGGCATAGAGAACGGAATTCATCAAAGCGATACTGTGCTACAATGATCCTAAACCTCCAAAGGCATTCAGAAGAAAATGGGGGGCATGTGTATAAATAATCTGGCAGTACCAGGGCTGGATTAACCACTAAACAGAATAAGAATGTGTTTAAGGCATCAAGGGAAGGGTGGCACCACAGAAGTTTTCCATTGTTGGATTTACCAATTTACCATGGACCATATGGTGTATACATGCCCGGTGACAGGGGGGGACAAAGGGGACACCTGTAACGTGACCCAAAGCTCAGGGTGGTCCCAAAGATCATGACCACAAGAAACGGGGCTGTAGTACCTAATTATGTCTTTAAAATCATGCACGCCTGCCACCCGCAAATTAAGAACAAAAAACAATTTACAATTCAAGCGCGCAAATACCCCCCCCCCCCCCCCCCCTTCCCATAACCCAGTCACTTGGTCCAGTCCTTTGTGTTGCCGTCATGACGCTGGACTCAGGAGTGGAACCGCCACCACGGACGACATTCCCCGGACTTTGTGGCTTCACAGGTACGTGGGAGAAAGCTGGCTATAAGGGAAGGGTGGTATTGCGGGACACCGGGGAAGTGGCTGCGGGCTGGAGCTCCTCTAGACGTATTTCAGCCACTGCCCTCGGTATAGAGTAGCCGCTGCCCGCGGTGTGGGGAAGAAGCCGCCGGCGGTCTAGGGAAGCCGCCGGCGTCACCTTATACCCTGTCCTTCCCTAATAATATCCCTTATAAAAGCCTCATTCCCCCCTCTCCCCCCGGTGCCTGTCACACAGGATTGTATATAGGGATAATAAATAGTGTGTATATATATATATATATATATATACACACACACACACACACACACACACACACACACTCTGCAGATAAAAGGCGGCACTCGGAGACGTTCAAATCAGTGACATAAAGTGACATGCTTATTAAAAGTTTTTGGGTGTCAATCTCCCGTCAGTCATCAGAATATCAGACTCCAGTGTACAGTAGTGCCGCCTTTCATCTGCAGAGTGTATACCTGGGGCACATGCCCTAATGAGGAGGTCACCGGGGCAAGTAACATCTGTTGGAGGATATGTTTGAGTGCCGGTTCATTTGGATTTTACATTTAGTTTGTTGATCATGATTACTTTTAAATATTGTATCCATTGTACCTTACTGACAATGTCCTCCTATGAGGAACATAGGGGGTAATTCAGAATGGGTCGCTGAATCTTTTTGTGGAGTGCGCACACACAGCGGCCACACTGCGCTTGCGCACCCCGGGAGCCCTTTGAGATGCTAATAGCATCTCTGGGCTGCGATCGCCTCTGCCTGATTGACAGGCAGAGGTGGTAGCGGTGCGTGGCAAAGACATTAGAACGCCGTTGGTGGGCGCGGTCCGGACAACAGAGGTGTGTCTGGACCGTTGAGGGGTAGGGGGGGCGGGCTGCGGTGGCTGCGTGTCATCACATGTAGCCGCTACAACCCGGGACGCAGCGGTTAGCCAGCGTGCAGGAGCTGCGCTGGGAGGAAGCTACTTGTCAGGTACAAAAGCATCACTGCCATGTGCTGCTTTTGTACCTGTGCGGGGGGCCTGAAATGCGGAGCGGACTAGCCCTGTGCTGGGCGTCTGCACGCACGTCTGAGTAAATGATCGTAGTTGTGCTAAATTTAGCACATCTACGATCAGGTCTGAATTACCCCCATAATGTTCTCACTATCAGTCTATCAGGCACATGAGCTCCCATTCACACAGCTGATAGCCTCTATTAGAGAGCAGATCAGAGGGGAAAGATGGACGCCTTTAGTGATCGCTACAGTACAGTACAGCTACAATTATATTACTGCAGTACTTCATGCGCTGAATCCTGCAACTGCCACTCCTGCTTGTGATACACTGGAACCGGGTGAGGAAAAGAAGATAGTCAGCTGCGCACACATGAGATTACCCTGTTAGGATGAACAGTGGTAGGATGAGGAATATTTATAAATAAAAGAATATTTATACATGTAAGTTTAATGGACCTTTCATATTATGGTGAAAAATGTGTCATTGATATTATTGTGAATTTTTTTTTTTTTTAAATATGAATTTGAGTTGCACACATTTTAGGTACATGCAACTTTATATCTAGCACAGAGAAGCGACAGTCATGATTATTGGCAACATGGGATTCTGGTTTATGAAGTAGCAAAATGTACTTCTGATTGCTCGTGTATCTCAATGAGTAAAAACACATAAAAAAGGATGAACAGCACTTACATGTTAATGCCATAATCTGCCTTTTCAAGTGCAAGGGGCGACAAGTGTAAGACACTGGCAGCTTTAAATATGGATGCCAATTGTGTGCTTGCCCAGTGTGTTCATTCTGCACAAAGGTGTACAAACGCACTGACTTGCAAATCTGTAGCAGGCATCTAAATGTGCTATATTATACTAGCACAGTATATGACTACATAGAGACACAGGGACAATGTGGACAATGGCCCTCATTCCGAGTTGTTCGCGTGCAAGCTGCTTTTAACAGCATTGCACACGCTAAGCCGCCGCCTACTGGGAGTGAATCTTAGCTTAGCAAAATTGCGAACGAAAGATTCTCAAAATTGCGAATAGAAATTTCTAAGCAGTTTCTGAGTAGCTCGACACTTACTCTGCCACTGCGATCAGTTCAGTCAGTTTCGTTCCTGGTTTGACGTCACAAACACACCCAGCGTTCGCCCAGACACTCCCCCGTTTCTCCAGCCACTCCCGCGTTTTTCCCAGAAACGGCAGCGTTTTTTCACACACTCCCATAAAACGGCCAGTTTCCGCCCAGAAACACCCACTTCCTGTCAATCACACAACGATCACCAGAACGAAGAAAAAAACTCGTAATGCCGTGAGTAAAATACCAAACTTCTTAGCAAATTTACTTTGCACAGCCGCAGTGCGAACATTGCTCATGCGCAGTTTGCGGAAAATCGCTGCGATGCGATGAAAAAGAACGAGCGAACAACTCGGAATGAGGGCCAATATACGGTATGCACAGAGCTCTACACAACATGAACATATATTGAATATAATGATAGTATACAGTGGTACAGATGTTGCAGGTTGCCATATGTAATCAATAAGCACTATAAAAAGACGAGGATATATTACAGGGATGGACATTATATATGGTAGCAAAAGAAATGCATCGCAAAATATGCAGTATACAGTATAAAACATATTACAAATTAATATATGAAATATGTTAAATCAGAGAGAAGGCTAAAAAATATACTGTAGTATTGAAACTGGCATACATCTCTCACAGGACATTAGACACAGCAGGCACACACCTAGGCTAAGGACCGGTCTCCTCTCCTCTTCCAGTTACTACTAGTGATGAGCGCCTGAAATTTTTCGGGTTTTGTGTTTTGGTTTTGGGTTCGGTTCCGCGGCCGTGTTTTGGGTTCGACCGCGTTTTGGCAAAACCTCACCGAATTTTTTTTGTCGGATTCGGGTGTGTTTTGGATTCGGGTGTTTTTTTCAAAAAACCCTAAAAAACAGCTTAAATCATAGAATTTGGGGGTCATTTTGATCCCATATTATTATTAACCTCAAAAACCATAATTTCCACTCATTTTCAGTCTATTCTGAATACCTCACACCTCACAATATTATTTTTAGTCCTAAAATTTGCACCGAGGTCGCTGGATGACTAAGCTAAGCGACCCTAGTGGCCGACACAAACACCTGGCCCATCTAGGAGTGGCACTGCAGTGTCACGCAGGATGTCCCTTCCAAAAAACCCTCCCCAAACAGCACATGACGCAAAGAAAAAAAGAGGCGCAATGAGGTAGCTGTGTGAGTAAGATTAGCGACCCTAGTGGCCGACACAAACACCGGGCCCATTTAGGAGTGGCACTGCAGTGTCACGCAGGATGTCCCTTCCAAAAAACCCTCCCCAAACAGCACATGACGCAAAGAAAAAAAGAGGCGCAATGAGGTAGCTGTGTGAGTAAGATTAGCGACCCTAGTGGCCGACACAAACACCGGGCCCATCTAGGAGTGGCACTGCAGTGTCACGTAGGATGTCCCTTCCAAAAAACCCTCCCCAAACAGCACATGACGCAAAGAAAAAAAGAGGCGCAATGAGGTAGCTGTGTGAGTAAGATTAGCGACCGTAGTGGCCGACACAAACACCGGGCCCATTTAGGAGTGAGATTGCAGTGTCACGCAGGATGTCCCTTCCAAAAAACCCTCCCCAAACAGCACATGACGCAAAGAAAAAAAGAGGCGCAATGAGGTAGCTGTGTGAGTAAGATTAGCGAC